>NW_027459106.1:0-119944 GCF_050624435.1 Tenrec ecaudatus | reverse complement strand
TGTGGCATCCAGTTCTGACTTGACTTTTGGATCCAGAATCTTTCAGGAGTCATGGCCTTGCCCTCCAGCCAGAACTTCCAATAACCGTCTTCTCAGAGCCTTGTTAAATTCTCATAATACGTTACACCTGCTATCCTGTGAGCAGCTACCAAACCCAGGCACTTTTTTCTTTCTTTTTTTTTTTTTAAACAGGAACAATAAAGTTTATTGAACCGTAGCTTAGTACAGGCGCTGGGGTTTCCCCACGGTGCTCTTAATGTACAAAGCACGGATATTCTGCCAATTCTTCTTCAGCAGCGAAACCAAAAAGTTGACAGCCAAGTGGATGTTGTACACGAGTTCATCATCTGTCATCTTCACATGGCCAACTGCCACTGCCAGACACAGCACCTTCTTCATCTGGAACTTGACGGTGGACTTCACCTCGTCGACCTTGGCCACCATGTTCTCATTGTGGGTCAGCAGGGAAGGGAATTTCCCGGCCTTGTTCAGGCCCGGGCCCAGAATTCGAGGAATCTGCTTGATCAGGGTCTCTGAGGCCAAAAAGGCATCATACTTCTTGACCAGCTTTCTGACCAACTTCTTATTCTTGTTGAGCTTCTTGAGCGCCTCGATGTCCATGTGAGGGATCTCCACGGCCTTCGCTTGTCACAGTGCTGCTGGTCCCCAAGGACACACACTGAGAACTTGGGGCACGGGGTGGACTTAAGCCTGACGGTGCCAGAGAAGCATTTGTCCTTCTGAGGGTCGTAGTTCTTCAGGCTGATCTGCAGCTCCACCGTCTCCAAAAACTTCCGGCGCTTGCGCTGCTTCCTGTGCAGGACTTCCCGCACCGCCTCGTAGAGGGTGTCGCGAGAGACTTTGGTACTCATGGTTCCTAGCGCTGCGGCAACCGGAAAAGAGACCCAGGCACCTTTTTCAAAGACAAGCTCACTCTCTCTACCCTTAAGAGCAGGTAGTTTTTGGATGATGGATATGAGATACCACAGAAGGCAAATCTGTAATCTTCCATGATGCCCAAAACATGCTGTCACAACCAGGACCCATGACAATCCCTCAGTTTCCTAAATTGCTTCACTGTTGCTTTTTAATTAATATATGACATTAACTTGTCATATATTGATAACAGGGAGGACCCTGAACTAGATGAATAAATTAAAGCTCTCCTCATCCTGTGCTTTTATATGAATGTGTTAATTATTTTTGTCATTAGGGAGAATGATGGAGGGATGGAGCAATACCAAACGGAGTTTGACAAAGTGTTGTGTTTGCTGCGGGAAACATGGTGCGTGTCAGATACAATCCGTCACCCAGTGAGTCTGCAATTAACACCAAGGGACCAAGGTAGGATTCCCGGTAATAAATAGCCTTCCTCCCAGATGATAGTAGAGACCCAGCAGGACCCACTGTTGTGTTGTAGCAGTTGTACACGGGACCTTATGGGAGACAGAGCTGGTGTTTGAAATGAGTTTTGTTTGTCCCCAGTTGGCTCAGATTTGTTTTTTAGATAGCATAATCACTAACATTTA
Organism: Tenrec ecaudatus; assembly: GCF_050624435.1. Lineage (NCBI taxonomy): Eukaryota > Metazoa > Chordata > Mammalia > Afrosoricida > Tenrecidae > Tenrec > Tenrec ecaudatus. The sequence continues at coordinate 118,415 of NW_027459106.1, read as the reverse complement.
AACACAGGGTGATGTCACGTAACAATCTGCAGCTTCTGAGAAATGGAGAGGCCCGACTTTGCTGGTTGACAATGCACCTCTGGAAGACAAGGGGGACCACAGAGGGACTGGGGGGGGCAGGCAGATGTGGTGATCGGAGTTTGGAATCCTTGTTTTCCACGTAGAGGTGGCAAGGAGTTCAAGGGTTCAGAAATTGAGGAGGGAAGTTCCAGAAGACAAGTCTGTGTGGTCCATAATAAACCAATATAGGGGTTGAGATTTCAATCCGTTGGCTATTTATTTTGTGCCTGGTAGCCAACCAGCCCAGAATTCCTGACCTCGCCGACCGTGTGAAACAAGGACCATTCCAGAATTACATAGAAGCAAGCATGGAAGCAAGGGCATCCACCACCCTGAATGCGTAGGGGTCAGGAACCAAGTGCTTTCTGTAGAACAGCCCCAGAAGGCAGACCTTTGGCTGGAAAACCTGTTAGGGAGCTAGCATAGGGACTGGCAGGCCCATTACACAAGCTCAGAGGTCTGAGCTACCGGCTCATGAAGTAGAGGCTCACTGCATGCTCAGAAGTTCAGGTTTCCAGCCAGCAGGGGGAGCTACGCCTGGGTGGGCGCTGTACCTACATTGGCTCACCTAGGCCAGGTGAATTCAATTCAACAATACAGCCAATGAGGTCGAACTACGTCATCGACCACGCCTCCCTAACCGCTCATAAAACTCAAGAGGATCCCAAACCAGGCCTCGGCGTGAGCTGTTTCTGGCGTGGAGCCGAGGACCGAGGCACACCTGCCCCAGGTGAGGTCCAACAGAAGCGGTGATGTTCGAACAGAAGTGGTGCTGTGTGACTGGAAGCTATGAGGTAAGCCGGGCCCAGGAGTGGGCCTTCCCATGCTGATCTCACGGGTTGTGGGCCCCTCTGGGCTCCTTTCACCTCACCACCCTTGGGAGAATTGTTGGGTTGAGTTCACCTGGCCTAGGTGAGCCAATCCAAGTGGCGCCCCACCCAATACGGTGGAGGCCCCTGGGGACGCTTGTAGCGTATTGCCGCAGCCCCAGCCTTTTGTGTCGGTCTTTGCGCCATTTCTTGCTGGTGTCAGTCTTTGCGCCGTTTCCTGCTGGTGTCGGTCTTTGCGCCGTTTCTTGCTGGTGTCGGTCTTTGCGCCGTTTCTTGCTGGTGTCGGTCTTTGCGCCGTTTCTTGCTGGTGTCGGTCTTTGCGCCGTTTCTTGCTGGTGTCGGACTTTGTGCCATTTCTTGCTGGTGTCGGTCTTTGCGCCGTTTCTTGCTGGTGTCTGTCTTTGCGCCGTTTCTTGCTGGTGTTGGTCTTTGCGCCGTTTCTTGCTGGTGTGCGGGACTTGATGTGCCTCTCTGTGCCTGCCTTCCCGGGCTGCATTTGGGAGGGGGCTGGGACGCTGCTGCCTGGAGGCTGGGAGGATTTTGACTCCCAAAGCCTTCTCGAGGCTCAGTGTAAAAGTTTATTTGGACTCGAAAACAGAATCAAAGACCCAATTAATTAAGTTTTAGAAGCAGGCTTTATTGCGAACTTGTGGCGGGTTCAGCAACTCAGGGTATTGAGCTATTGAAGCCACGCCAGGGAAAAAATCCTGGCGGCGTTTTTATGCCCACTGCTGGCAGGCACAGCTGGGGAGAATCATAGCTTGGGGGGGGGGTGGATCTGCGCACACAGGTGCTTCCAAAGGGAGAAGGTCGTTAATCTTACCTACATATGTCAGGGACGCGTGGAGTGACCATATCTTCAGAAAACCTTCCGGCTTTGGGAGGAGCTGGTTCCAGGAATTTGGGGTTGAGCAGAGGAGGGGAGGTCAGTTAGGGGTCAGTCTTGAGAACTAAAATGGAGTCTGTTGTGCCAAGACAGGACGTTTTAGACTGACCCTATAGGGAAAAGGGACAACATTAGTCCATTTCTGTAACTGCTTCCTGTGGGTAGTGGGCGAAGAGCAAGGGGAGGGGCTTTTCCAGGCAGAGTACTGGGAGTTGCGGCCTGGCACAGGGTGGAGAGGTTGTTGTTGCTGGTGGACTGCTATACGGGTGATTTCGCGGAGTCAACTTTGCAGGAGCTGAATGAGACAAGGAGCAATTAAGAGCAAAATTACTACTAAAATTATGGGTTCTAGTATGGGGGCTAGGAAGGAGTACAGAGAAGAGTTCCACCAGGAAGAGGATCCGTCTGTTCTGAATCTGTTGTTTTGCAGCTCACGGTTTAGCTTGTTGAGGGTCTGGACTCTAGTTTCCACAATTCCCAGCTTATTGATGTAATAACGGCATTCCTCCTGGAGGAATTAGCAGGTTCCTCCTTTTTCAGCAGTGATGAGGTCTAAAGTGCAGCGGCTCTGCAAGGCAACTTGGGCAACAGAGGTTGTTTGTTTCTGCAGGGAGGCTAGAGATTTGGCAGAGGCATCAACTGCCAGCTGGAAGCGTGTGGATAACTTGTCTGCTGTGGTGATAGAGGTTCTAAGGGTCCCGCCGCTGAGTCCTACTGCACCTGCTGCTGAGGCTAAGGAGATTCTCACTGCTATCGGAAGAAAAACTGCTCTTTTAGTTTGGCGACTGTATACCTGGATGTATTTGTCCTGGACCTCAGCCGGAGTGTATGTAGTGAGCTGCGGAACCAGAGTGATGGGCAGGCACAAAAGGGTAAGGTAGAACTGATGTTTAAATGCTTAGTGTATAGTTGCACCAAAAGAAAATTTTTTTCTGGCGCTGTTAGTGGTTTGGAGGGGATTTGGGTGACATTACATGTCTGTGTCGATGGATTGGAGTAGCAAAAGGGCACTTGAGTGTTTTCTGGTTGGATGTACAGAGGAATATTGGGGATGGTTATGGGTTTTGTGGTCTTTACGTTGGATGAAAATGACAGGGCAGGACCTGGTACTGCTACCAGAGGAGGGCGTTCTAGGGCTGCACACATGCAGCAGGTGGAGAGGTTGGCTAGTCCAGCAAAGTGGCGATGGCCAGTCCCTGCTGTAGCAGGGTAAGCTGGGAGAAGGGAGACTCAGAAGGTTTAGAAATTTGCTTAGTGAGTTGAAGGTCTTGGATCTGAATATTACAGTGGATGGTGGATTGGACCTGGAGTAGCGACCTCCATACATAGAGTTTGGCGTCTGGAAATTTCTCTCGGCGAGTGGCGTACCACGCTCCTGGAACCAGAGGTGTCCAGCGGCTATCCCAGGGGTCTGGGATTGTGAGAGTGTATTTAGATTTATGGTAGTAGAATCATCCCTGGGGACAAAGGGAAAGGTAAAGTATCTGGCAGGAAGACCAAGGACACCCTACATTTTTCTGTATTCACCTTTTTGCACATTGGGTAGTTGCCTTCTGGTCATACAGGTAGCAAATAATGGGATCAGCTTTTCCTTGATGCCGCTTAAAGTCAGTGAAATTTAAGTATATGGGTGTTCTGCACCCTGTGGGTGGGCAGTCAGCGGTGGCCAGCAAATAATCATAACGCTTAGTGCGGGCGTAATTGGTATAGTTTTCAGTCAAGTAAAATCGCTAGCAAAAGGGGAAATTATGTTAGGTTTAGCTGGCTGGCTTGGTGAGGCGAGTGAGGCGGAGAGACATAGGACCACTAGACTGAGTCAGACCACTGGGAGCCATGGTCAGAGTTCACTGCTGCCTTGACTCGGGACAAATGTACCCAGGAATCTATTCCAAGACCCTTGACTGCCAAGGGAGTAGTGAGCACTACGGTGTAAGGGCCTTCCCACCGGGGTGCTAAGGGTCTGGGTGCTAGGGATTTAATTAACACAGCATTTCCAGGATGCACTGGTTTTTGGTGATCAGCAGAGGTCGGAGATGGTTCAGGGATGGGGGAGTTTTCGTGTTGTCTAAGAAGGTTGCGGAGCAAGGACAAGTATGGAAGGTACGAAGCTAGCAGAGGGCAATCAGTTGCAGGAAGAGGCGAGAAAAGAAAAGGTTGTCCGTAGAGTATTTTGATCATGGCTGGGGAGGATCTGCGCACATAGGTGCTTCAGAGGGGTCGTTAATCTTATCTATATGTGAGGGAGGGGTGGAGTGACCATATATTCAGAAAACATTCTGGCTTTGGGACGAGCTGGTTCCAGGAATTTGGGGTAGAGCAGGGGAGGGGAGGTCGGTTAGGGGTCAGTCTTGAGAGCTAAGATGGAGGTGCAGGCCTCAAAATGGAGTCTGTTGCACCAAGACTGGGACACAGTGGTGTGCTGCGGCTCCGCCAATCAGGATGGCTGGGAGCGCCCACATCTACCCTGTTGGTTTGGGCCGGTCTCTGGCTGGGTGGTTGGCTCCAGGCTGGCTTTCGGCTAGGCCACAATCTGCGGCTTCCATTTTCCCAGCCACATGACTCCACTCCCAGGCAGAATGGCGCCACCTGTGTCTGTTGTAGCTACTGTCTCTTCCCAGAAAGAAAGCCACCCAGACCGCGGGCAAGTTCAACAGAACAAGTTTTATTTTCTGCGCAGAGACTGTCAGCTCTCTTGAGAGGAGACTGAGTGGCCCCCAGTCTAATTTTCCAAAGGTTTTTATACTTTTGCAATGTGCAGGTATGCAAGCAGGTAGAGAAGCAGGGTGTTGCAGTTAGCCATTCTTAGTTGAACATTACCTGCTCTGGTCTTTCCTTCCGTACGTTCCCTTGGGCTACGTCTGCACAGCCTACCTCCCCAATATCAGCTAGTTCGTTGACAGTTCATAGCTAGTTTATTTACTGTTCATAATGGCTTCTATCAGCTCAAAATGACTTCTCTTGTCAAGGCTGTTTAAGCTTTGCCCAGAGCTGCTACATTCCCTCCTCTTCTTAGCCGAGTTCAAATCATTGAATCTGCGGTAGCCAGCCCAGTGTATGGTGGGCTCAGCACTAAGAGTTTTATGGTTTGTACTTTCTGTTTGAGGACTGCCACTAGCTTATTGGTTATTATTGGTCCAAACGTGAGGTTTAGCAGGAGGAGGATTAGGGATCCGGCTAGGGGCGTTACTAGGGTGGTTCGCCAGGTTGCCCAATTAAGTAGCTTTTCAAACCAATTGGTTTCTTCATTTCTTTTCTTGACTCTTTCCTCTAATCTTTTCCTAACCAGGGCTAAACTATCTTTAATGATTCCTGAATGGTTTGCATAAAACAAGTTTCTCCTAATGCCATGCACAACACTCCTTGTTTCAAAAGGAGCAAGTCAAGCCCTCGGCAGTTTGGCAACACACTTCTACAAGGGAGTCTAAGGATCTTTCTAAATGGGAAACATGGTATTTTTATCCCTGTAAATCTAAAGCAATTTGCTGACTAAGAGTCTGATAGTTTAAGTTTCCTTGTATTAAAGCAACTGACCCGACTGCAGCTAATCCCATAATCCCAAGCCCCGTTAACAGTGGGACTGACATTGGGGCTCTTTTAGCTCATCCAGAAATTCCAAAGTTATCCCTACCTCCTTCACCAGAACACAGGTACACTTGAGGAATAACATGCACTAGGACACAAATACCCGGGTCTGCTGCTAATACTGGGGAAAGGAGACAGGGTGCTAGTCCTGTGGAACATGTAAAGCAAGTACCCGTTGGGGCAGATAACAAATAAGGATCACCATTTGGTTCAATAGGAACAGCTTGAAGGCAAAAATCTTGATATTTTGATATATTAAAGGGATAATTAGATGAATAAAAACAGTCTTCGCCCTTGGTAATCTTTTAAAGTGAGCTAGAGTTGAGTCCACTCTAACCTCACCTACAGACTGCTGCTTCGTGTAATCCTTCTTACTAACATTTCTAATTGGATTACGCTCTGCACCAATAGTGCTATTTGTAGCTGTGCCTACCGAGTAAGGGGGAGCAGGGTTCAGACAAAGCCAACAATCAGTTGCGAGGTTAGGATTTGAGTTCATAAATTGGAATACAGCATCCAGAGTATCAAACACAGAACCTTGAGGTGGCTCCTGAATGGGAAGGGCCCTTTGAGTTGGGCTGGCAGTGAACGGGAAAGTTACTGAAGAGTCTGGAGGGTGCGGCAAAGGAATCTTAATGACACCCAGCTGTGGCTCTTCAGGATTTATCACCAGGTTTGGGCCTATTTATGGACAGGAAGTTGCCATATTTTACTTTGCTGCATAGTAAAGGTTGTCCCGGGATCTCTATCATTTACATAATACTGAATTCCCCATGTGTTCCCAGTGAACCCAATAACGCTTGAATCCAGTTCTTATTGGGTTACATTTGGAAACCATACACGTGGTGGGATCAAACCCCTCCGACTTGAGTCCCATTCTTGTAAAAACAATAGGGTCGTCTTTAACAAGTTTCCACCCTGAAGATGATAGTTTCACAACCCTAAGCTGCACAATGGCAATGTCCCTCCCCTTGGCAGTTAGGGAGCCCATGAGCCGGGCATCTATAGAAATGGTGTGTTTGGAGCCTTCTTTCTATAGAGGGTATTCCGCACCCATAGGACGGGATTCCGGTTATGGGCCCCATTGTGCCCTTTACCTTTAAAGGATCCGGAATGCCAGCTCTTTCCTAGCAAATCAAACAAATCAAAGCGGAAACGGGGGTCAGACCCAGTGTAAGAAGTTACATATTCACTGTTGGAGGTTCGAGTAGCAGTCCACAGATGTGTTTGTGGTTGGGCGAAATGGCGGGTGCTGTCAGCAATGCTCAGACAAAAACAATTAAGTTCTGTAAAGCCTTAATTTTGAGGGTTTTTCTGTCTTTCTGAGTGTTCATCTTTTCAGGATATGCTCAGGGAGGGCTTTTTTTGACTTGTGACTGATGAATCCACGGCCCCTTCCCCACTACTTTAATAGCAGTTGGTGTTATAAGTATCACCTAGTATGGGCCAGTCCCCCTAGGTTCTAAGGTCTCGGGTCAGTGCTTCTTTACCCACGTTCAGTCTCCAGGTTGCAAGTTGTGGGCTGCCTCTTCACCTTTCCCTTGGTTGGGCCCAAAATGAAGGTGTCGGAGCAGATGATTTGTCTCACCTGCTGGACAGCCTGCAGGCACTTCATGAAGGAACAAGTAGTGACTTCCATTACTTCTACTTCCTTCAGTCTTGGGAGAATTGGGGAAGGTCTGCCAAACTTAAATTCAAACGGGGTCGTGCTTTTCACATAGGGAGTGCATCGGACTCGAAGTAGGGCAAAAGGTAAAGAAAGGATCAATCCAGTTCTCGCCAGTTTCTAAATGCAACTTAACTAACAATTCCTTTAGGGTTCTGTTTATTCTTTCTACTTGCCTTGAACTTTGGGGCCTATAAGCCCAGTAGAGCTTCCAGTTAATATTTAGAAGCATTGCTAATACTTTAGTAATTTGAGCAATGAATACTGGGCCATTGTTGGACCCCAAGGTGGTGGGAAGCCAAATCTAGGGACAATTTTAGTTACTAATAATTTACACCCAGTGGCAGAAGTGTCCTTCTTTGTTGGGAAGGCTCCCACCCATCCAAAATAGGTGTCCACTAGCACCAGCAAATACCCGTAGCCATACTTTCTAAGTTTGATATCCATAAAGTCCACCTCCCAGAATTCTCCAGGAGTACTACCTCGAGCTTGTGGTTGGGGTTGCTCCTTTTCTTTTCTAGGGATGTTTCCCCGAGCGAGCACAGTGCAAGCAACAGTGGTGTCATCTGCCACCCAGTGTCCAAGCCTGGGTATGTAAAAGTACCTGAGGAGCAACTGAGACCATTTAGAGGATCCTGAGTGCATACCTTCATGTAGTCCTTGAATCAGATCTCTCCCAGAGCTTCTGGCATGAATCTTCTTCCATCAGGATGGAGCAGCCACCTGGATGCTCCGAGTTTCTTTGGCAGCCCAGCTCTTGGCTTACCTTTAGATCATTTTCCGAGTATGTAGGTTGTGGCAGTAACACTTGGGATGGCATGGTCATGGCCATTACCTTGGGGATTTGTGGTATAATCCTGGCATTCGAGATCCACCGGTCCAGGGGACTTGTTAGGAGGGGCTCAACCATAGGTCCCCCTACCCCAGCAATATCCTGCCCCAGTGTAAGCTTCCTAGCTTCTATAACTAGGATGGCCGTGGCAGCCTCAGCTCGCATGCAGCTCGGCCATCCTGCAGTTACAGAGTCTAGTGTGATTGAAAGATCGGCCACAGGTCTCTTTCATGGCTGCAAGTTCTGAGTTAGCATTCCTTTTGCTGTGCCCCTGGCCTCATAGACAATTGGAAGGGATTTTCTATGTCTGGAAGGGGAAGAGAGGGTGCCCATATGAACGACGTTTTTAAGGATTCAAAGGCTTGCTGTTCTACTTCAGTCCATTGAAGTTTTTTCCTTTCCCCAGTACTTGCATATAGGAGTTTGGCTAATCCCTCAAATCCCAAATTCCACAATGGACAGTACCCCACAAATCCTAGAAACTCTCACACCTGCCTCTTAGTCTCAGGGACTGGGATTTTGAGGATCACCTCAGTGCGGCTGGGGGACAAGGTCTGTTTTCCCTCCTCCAGTTGGTAGCCTAGGTATACAGTTTTATTGACACACAGTTGAGCCTCTCTTGCAGATTACCTGGACCCCAATTGGCCAAGGACTATTAACAGGTCCTCGGTAGCACTTGGGCATTCCTCCAGGGTTTCGGAGGCCAGGAGGAGGTTATCTTCATACTGGAGCAAGGGGGTTTGGGGGTGTTCCTCCTTGTATTCCTGTAAGTCTTCATTGGGTTGACGTACAGAGGACAAGGGTATGGAGAACAAAGCATCCTTTAAGTCCAAAACAGTATAACAAATTCAGTTTGATGGGATAGTACTCAGGAGGGTCTCGGAGTTTGGTACCGTGGAGTGGACAGTTTCTACCCTCGCATTTACCTCTCCGAGATCCTGCACCATTTGGAAGTCCTCAGTTCCCGGTTTCGGCATGGGCAGCAGGGGAGCGTTCCATGTGGACTTGCAGGGCACCAAAATGCCTGTCCTCTTTAGTCTGCATATGTGAACAGCAATACCCACCTGTGCTTTCCAGGGAGTAGGGTTTTGCTTGACACTCACCAGTGTGGCTGAGCTCAGAAGTTGTACGACCGCAGGCACCTGATGTTCAGCAAGGTCTGGCAGGTTGTTCTCTGCCCAAACAAAAGGAATATCTTTTAGCCATTTATCAAGAAGTTCCTTTGAGGAGGTTTCTTCTGCTCTTTGATAAAACACATATCCCTCTGGCAGTGGAGCGGTGAGCAAAACCTTTGCCTTTTCAAGTTCAAGGGTTAAGGTGGTTGCAGCAGATGAGAAAGTAATCATGGCCACCATTTATCGTAATAAATCCCGACCAATTAGGGGAAAGGGGCCCTGAGGCATTACCAGGAAGGAGTGTGGAACTGTCTCTTGTGCTAAATCTGTTATTCTGGCCGTTGTCCATGGGTATGCTTGGGTCTGCCATGTGGCACCTGTAATTAAAATCTTTCCTTTTGACAATGCACCTGTAGTCTTTTCCAAAACCAAGAAGGTGGCCCCTGTGTCCACCAAGAAATTTACTGGCTGGCCCCCTTTTTGGAGTGTTAGCGTGGGATCCTGGAGGCCAAGTGAAACAGCCCTGACACCTTCATTCAGCTTCTTCAAGCATTATTGTCTCCTGCTTGGGTCTTTCTAGGTGTGAATGAGGCCCGTCCTCTCTAGTGGAGGGTCGTGCACCTCTCCTGGCGTTTTCAAGGGACTGATGTTTCCAATGTCCTTCTTTCCTGCAGTAGGCACATTGATCCTTCTTCGGGGCTTGGTGGTGCCCACAGGTTAGTCTCTCCGTGAGTGGGCCATGCTCTCCTTTTCCTGAGCCTCTGGGGTCTCTCATGGCAATTACTAGTATTTTAGCTAGTTTCTTTGTCTCTGTTGTTATACACTCAATGAGCCACTTCTACCAAATCACTAGGATTTTTCCCTTCAAACCCTTCCCACTTCTTTTTCATGTCTGAGGCAGACTGACTGAATAATACAGGCAATACTTACTTCCCTCCTGTTCTCAGGGGGCTTTCAGGTCAATAGGGGTATAAAGCCCGTAGGCGTCCATCAGCCACTCTAAAAAGGCAGGCGGACATTCTCTTGTAGGAGCCTGAGAATTCTCACTGACCTTAGATAAATTTATAGGCTTCCTAGTGGTTAAGCGGAGGCCCTGCAAGAGCAACTGGTGATATCTGCTTAAGCCCTCTGGGCCTTGCTAGGAGTTTGGATCCCACATTGGTTGTGCAGTGGGGAAAAAAATTTCTCTCAAGTGGGGAGTGCCCGCTGGCTGACCATTAGGTCCATTGACTGCCTTCTGGGCCTCTCTGGAAGGGGTCCCATTCCTCTGATATGAACAGCACCTGGAGAAGTTGCAGGAAATCACCTCAGGTGGGCTGATGAGTATGGAAAACCATATCTAGCAAAGAAATCAGACCTTATGGTTTGTCAGAAAAAAGGGGTTTTGTTGGTTCCAATTATACAAACCCCTGGAACAAAAGGGAACATATACTGAAAAAGGGATTCGGGAGTCTTCCCAGGTTTGGGGGCTGCTTGCCTTAAGGGGAGAATGGCTGCTGCTGAGTGATCTTTCTCTGGGGGTTGTTAAGACATGCCTGCCCTAGTGTATTTGTTGTGGGGTGGGGGGGCTCAAAAAGAGGCTGTGAGTATTCCTCTCTCCGGCCCCTTGGGAACCTGATAGGGTGGCAGCGGCACCAAGGGTCGGAAGCCAGCTCTCCTGCTCCCAGAGTCCTCTTGCAAAATGGGATAAATCAGACAGGTAGGGAAAGGGGGAAGGGAGGGGGGAGGGACAGGGACAGCCTCCACCTTGGTGGTTTTAGGAACTTGGACAGGTTGTTTTTCCGGTCCTGCCATGTTTACTGAAATCTTGGAAACAAGAACTCTTTATGTTGGGGGAGGAAGTAAGTCTTTTATATATGTTGGCTTCTTAGTGGCAATGTCAATCCACACATGAATTTAAGGGATCAGATCAGGATGTCCTGGTTCCCCTTTCTAAGCAGGCTCCGACAGTGGCACTCGGATCTCGGTGCACCTCGAAATGTTGTAGCTACTGTCCATTCCCAGAAAGAAAGCATCTCCGACCACCGGCAAGTTCAACAGAAAAAGTTTTATTTTCTGCACAGGGTCTGTCAGCCCTCTTGAGAGGAGACTGAGCAGCCCCCAGTTGAATTTTCCAAAGGTTTTTATACTTGTGCAATGTGCAGGTGTGCAAGCAGGCAGAGTAGAGAAGTGGGGTGTTGCGGTTAGCCATTCTTAGTTGAACAAAAACTGCTCTTGTTCTCAAAAGCCTTCTGAACATCCATTTCCTTTGGGACATTCCCTTGGGCTACGTCTGCACGGCCTACCACCCCAATATCAGCTAGTTCATTGACAGTTCATAGCTACTTTATTTACCTTTCATGGTGGCTTCTGTCAGTTCAGAATGGCTTCACCATTATCAAGGCTCTTTATGGTTTTCCCAGAGAACCTACATAGCCGCCATGGGGAAACAGGGCCTATGACCCTGGCCAAAATGGTGCCCACCAGTCCAAACACGTGGAAGGGCACTGCCTCGGGAGCTGGTTGATTTAGGCCTGGGAGATAGCCCTGCCTTGTCCCGGCAGCCAAATGTTTCCCTTTTACCCTCCGTTCCCTTTGCCTTTCTCCTGGTTTTTAAAACAAGCTGCTTGAGCCCTATAACACTGAGCAGGACTTTTTTGTAACATTTAATTAAAATGTATCTGGCACCAAAATTATATATTATAAATATGACAATTTGGTTATATTTTTGAAAATTTGTACTTTTAAAATATACTTTGGTTGTTATATATATTGATAACAATGAAAGTAAAGAATAAAAACAAAAAAAAATATTATTTCCTGCATTGAAAACTTCAGGTGTTCTAGGGTTAGTGTTCTACCAGTGTAGGTTTGTTCCTTGTTACTGGCTGGTTTTCCGTTGCTCAGTCTTAAGACAAAGGCGTTCGGAAGCCTAGCCTGGGTAACCCTTACTTTTCGGCTTTCAGTGGTGTTTCTTCACGCACTTTTGGGGACAGCTCTTAATATAGCTCAGCTGCCATGATGTTCCAGCCAGAAATTCCAATTTTCCTAAAGGTTCCCTGAGCTGCCAGATGCCCCTTCCCTTCAGAGATTTGAGAGTCTGCTCCTGCCAGCAGGCATCTTGGAAGGCTGTGGGGCCATCCCAAGCAGTGGTCCTCCTAGCTTATTGTCTAGAAAATGGTTGGACCTAAAGTCGCCCACAGTGACTGCTCTTTGACCCTTTGTCTATGGTGGGGGCACCTGTCAGAGGCATCAGTTTAATAGCACACCAGGGGTCTGCTCTGAAGCGGGGTTATTGACCTTGAGGCAGCAAGCTCTAAATAGCCTTGTTTTGTGCTTTCCAGATGGGACTTAGCAGCTTCATACTCAGGAATTGCCCCCTTGCATGAATCCTGTCCAATTGGGATAGAGTTGACACAGAGGCTAGACAAACAAAAGCTGATACACTATGCAACTTTATTTGAGAAAGGAGAATGGTGGTCAGAGAATGGCACACTTTCCTTCCAACCCTGATTCACCTGGAACAGTTCTGTAGAGTGATGGGAAATGGGCGGAGATGCCAGAAGTTAGAGCATTTCTCCTTTTGAGGAGCAGTAGAGACCTTCATCCCCAGTGCACACAGGAACCCCTAAGGCAGGCGTCCTCAAACTGTGGCCCGTGGGGCACATGTGGCCTGACGACATTTATTCCACCCTCAGGGTGTTTTTGCTGCCTCTGCCTGTCCTGCTTAGCAGCCGGCTCGTGCAGTGTGCATAGGAACTTGTTCATAGGTTTTTAAAAAACTATAGTCTGACCCTCCAATGATCTGAGGGACAGAACTGGCCCCCTAGGTAAACAGTTTGAGGACCCCTGCCCTAAGGGATCCTGGACTTAGGGGTTACTATTCTCGCAGCCCTGACACACCCCTGATCATTCTACCCATAGTAGAGGCACCAGGGAAATTTGGTCCCTGGGTAATTTACCAGCCTTTTATTCAAATTGAAGCCAAGAAAATTAAAAATGACTTAGGCAGTTACTCTACTTTTGATTACTGTTGACTCCCCCTGTAGTACCCCAATATTACCATTTAACTCTATAACGCTGAGCATATTTCCATAACATATAAAGAAATGTATATATTAATAGATAGATAGATAAACAGACAGATAAATAGATAGATAACTTTGAAAATAAAGAATAAAAACAAAAACATTTTCCCAAAATTGAAAATTGAGCCATTATACGGTTAAAAAGGATGGGTCTTATCAGCAGGTGTAAGACCTTAGGATCATAAATGAAGCAGTGATCCCACTGCACCTAGTAGTGCCCAAACCCTGTGCCCTCCTAGGGAAATTGTGAATGCTTTAATCCCCGTTCCTGTACTTAGAGTGAACAAACACATGCCTGATAATCCTAAGTATACTTATTTCTTGTGACACTCACCTAACTTGAAGGGAACTACCTCCTCCGAATCTTAGACTTGTCTCACTTAAACTCTTCAACCTTTTGTCTTTTTGTTTGTTTTTCCAGAAGTTCTCAGGTTACCAAGGCCTCCAAACCAAGTGTGCCAGCTGTAGGACCACGATTTCCTGAACAACCTCAACTTTATCCATCCTGGGACCTGAGTGGACAATCCCTTCTGAGCCCCATTTGCCCCTTTTGCAGCAGGAAGTACTTAGAGATGTCGTCGCCCAGTACCCCAAAGATTTGGGTCCATACCTCTTCAGGGGGCAAATGTTAGGTAGCTATCCTAGGGACTGGGGTGTCCATTATGCATGCCCAGAGGGCCAAGGTAGCAGCCCAAGAAGGAGTGGCACACTGTGCGTGCTCAGAGGTTCAGGTTTCCGGCCAGGAAGAGGAGGTACACCTGGGTGAGTGCTGCAACTTGATTGACCCACCAAGGCCAAGTAAATTAAATTCAGCTGCTGGGGTTGACCAGGGTTGCCCACCATGCCTCCCTAATGCTCATAAAACCCACTTGGATGACAATCAGGCTTCTACATGCATTCTTTCTCACGCAGAGCAGAGGACCAAGGTCTGTCTGTCCCCAGAGAGATCTGACAAACCCAGGAAGGCTCTTTGGAGGCAGCAGAACTGGACATGAATGGCTGGTGGATACTGTTCAGATGCAGGACTTTCTACTTAGAAGGGTCTAATCCAGCCTGAGATGATCCTTGAATGAGTCCTCTGCCCAGATCTTTTTTTTTTTAAACGTTTTATTAGGGGCTCATACAACACTAAACACATTCTATGCATACATCAGTTGTGTAAAGCACATTTGTACATTCATTTCCCTCATTCTCAAAATATCCACTCTCCACCCAAGCCCATGGCCTCAGCTCCTCATTCCCATCCCCACCCCCCATGTGCGCTACCCCTCGCTCATCAATCCTTGGTAATTTACTAATTTTTGTCATATCTTGCACTGTCTGATATCCCCCTTCACCCACTTTTCTGTTGAAGTAAAATGTACATCCTTGTAATCAGTTCCCCGTTTCCAAACTGCCCTCCCGCTTACCCTCTCAGTGTCTTCACTCATAATACTGGTCCTAAAGGACTCATCCACCCTGGATTCCCTGTGTTTCCAGTTGCTATCTGTACCAGTGTACATTATCTGGTCTAGCCAGATTTGTAAGGTAGAATTGGGGTCATGATAATGGGGGGAGAGAAAGCATTTAGCAACTGGAGGAAAGTTGTGTTTCATCATTGCTATCTCGTACCTAGTCTTGGCTCATCTCCTCTCTGAGACCCTTCTGTAAGGTATTGTCCAGTGGTCTGGAAATGGGCTTTGGGTCTCTACCAAGCACTCTTCTCATTCCCAATAAGATGTTTTTGTTCTGATGATGCCTGACACCTGATCCCTTCGAAACCTCGTGATCTCATAGGCTGGTGTGATTATTCCATGTGGGCTTTGTTGCTTCTGAGCTAGGTGGCCGCTTGTTTACATTCAAGCTTTTAAGACCTCAGACGCTATATCTTTTGACAGCTGGGCACCATCAGCTTTGTCTTCAGTGTACCTGTGGGGAAGGTGAGCACCATAGAATGCCAGTTTAATAGAACAAAGTATTCTTGCAATGAGGGAGTATTTGAGTGGAGGCCCAGAGTCCATCTGCTACCTTAATACGAAACCTATAAATATATGGACGTAGGTCTATTTCCCCATGCTCATATATGAATATATTTACATATGGACATACTTTTTAAAAGACCTCTATAACAGGCCCTTGCTTCCTCGCTTGCTCTTCTATTTCCCTTTCATTTTCCTCTTGTGCCCACTGCCATGCTCAGTCTTCCTTTGGGTTTCAGTAATTCTTCTTGGTTCCATTACCCTTGATCCCACCCTACCAGGCCTCCTACATCTACCTCACCACGGATATGCATGACTTCCTGTTCTCTTGTTTCTGGGTTTCTTAACACCGCTTCCTTTACGCCCACCTCCCTCTTTCCCATGCCCCACACCCCAGAAGTGTTGGTCCTGGGTTTTGTCCTCCAGATTGGACATCCAGCCTATCTAATTTAGACAGACCAGAAAAGGTAATAACATGCACAAAACCAAGACAAGCAACCCAAAAAAACCAAGACAACAAAAATCCAATGACACTAAAAGAAAACAAAACTAACCAAGAAAGAAAAGCTCATAGTTAGTACAAGGACTGTGTGGTGAACTTTAGGAGTGTTTTCCAGTCCAGTCTGTTGGGGCACCGAGCCCTGACCACAAAGTCCACCTTTGGTATTCCCCGGGGACTTTGATGCTCCGTTTTCTTTCTCTTCCGCTGCACTCCCTTAGTGTCATGCCTCGATGTAGCAAGATCAGTTCGGGCGCAGTTCCCACACTGTGTCTCCAGTGTTGTCCCCTCTAGGGCAATGGGACTTTGAGGGACGTTTCTCATCGTGGGGCTGCCCATGTGGTCTTTTCTGTGGACTGGCTTCTCTGATTGGGAACATCATCCTCAAGGTATAGTGGGCCAGGATGTGCTCCATTCTCCCCTCCTCCCCCTTGTTCTGCTCTGTGTTCTCTGATCAGATATGTCCCTCTCCGCGAGCTGCAGCTCCGGTGCCATCCTGTGAAATACAATCTTTGGGGGCTGCAAGGAGGTGGGAGGGGGGGCATCAGCTCAGATCTTTTGAGAGTCCAGGAGATATTGACTTCTCGATGGGCACAGTTCTGTGGGGCACCGTGCTCTTGGTCCAGACGCTGGTTGTGAATATGACTTTGTTGTTAACCAGTTTTTGTCTCTGGGTCAACTCCTGTGTGTTTTTGAGGGAGTTTTCTCATCTGGAAAGTAAATGTACTGGATTATCCAGAAGCCCATGTCAGCAAGTTATTGAGAGGGGTTAATCAGAGACTGTTTCATATAGTGTGTATCTGCGCGCTGCATTTGAGACCTGGGGTGGCAATTATGAGCTCAGAATAGAGATGGTGTCCAGTAGGTGACAGACGTGGCTCCATATTGAAACAGGAAGCCCACTGTGGAGATTTGGTCCTTCCGTTGATGGCCACCGGCCACCTAGTCTTCTCCTGCTATAACTGCTTCACTGACTCAGCAGCTGAGCCAGGAGCCAGTGCCATCATAACCAGGTGGCTAACTGGGAGAAAGGGCAGATAGATATTTGTTATCTTGTTGTCTTGGGAAGCCCACCTAACCTCCATGCAAACATTCTGGTGTGAGTTATCTGTGGAAGGAATCATAGGCTCACAGTAATACACATCTTTCTTTTTGTAAATGTGCCCGTATTCCTTTCTGAACCTGAGAAGGTGGCCCCTGTGTCCACCAAGAAATTTACTGCCTGGCCTATATGGAGTGTTAGCCTGGGTTTTGGCGGCGAAGTGAAACAGAGCCCTGACCCCTTCATGCAGCTCTTCAAGCCTTATTGTCTCTTGCTTGGGTCTTTCTCGTTGCAGATGAGGCCTGTCCACTCTTGTGGAGGGTCGTGGACCTCTCCTGGGGTTTTCAAGGCACTGATTTTTCCAGTGTCCTTCTTTCCTGCAGTAGGCACATTGATCCTTCCCCATGGCTTGGCAGTGCCCACAGGTTAGTCTCTCCGTGAGTGGGCCATGCTCTCCTTTTCCTGAGTCTCTGGGGTCTCTCATGGCAATTCCTAGTATTTTAGCTAGTTTCTTTGTCTCTGTCGTGCTAGGGTCATCTCGGTTGTTATATACTCAATGAACCACTTGTATCAAATCACTAAGATTTTTCCCTTGAACCCTTCCCACTTCTTTTTCAGGTCTGAGGCAGACTGACTGAGTCATAAAGGCAATATTTATTGCCCTCCTGTTCTCGGGGCCTCCGGGCTGTTAGGGGTATAAAGCCTGTAGGTTTCCATCAACCACTCTAGAAAGGCAGGCGGACATTCTCTTAGCCTGAAAATTCTCACTGACCTTAGATAAATTTATAGGTTTCCTAGCTCTTCCGCAGAGGGTCATGTAAGAGCAATGGGTGATACCTGGTAAAGCCCTCTGGGCCTTGCTAGGAATTGAGATCCCACATTGTTGGTGTAGTGGCCAAAAGAGTTTCTCTCAAGTGGGGAGTGCCCGCTCGCTGACCATCAGGTTCACTGACTGCTTACTGGGCCTCTGTCTGGAAGGGCTACCCTCCTCCGTTGTGAACAGCACCTGGAGAAGTTGTTGGCAAGCATTCCAGGTGGGCTGATGAGTATGGAAGTCATACCAGTACTAGTGTGTGGGGGGGCTGCTTGTTAAGGGTGGGGGTGAGATTGGGGGGCCGGTGGGGGAGGGAGTGACTCAATAAGGGCCTGTTAGAAGTTTTCTATTTCTGGACCCTAGAAACCTTATAGGGCGGGGGTTGAAAGAAAGGGTTTGAAGCCAGCTCTCCCACTCCCAGAGTTCTCCTGCAAAATGGGATAAAGCCGATTAGGGGAGAGTGATGGGGAGGGGAGGGGAGGGGAAGGGTGGGGGAGGGATGGGGGAGGGGAGGGGTGATGGAGGGGAGGGGTGGGGGAGGGTGATGGGGAGGGATGGCCTCCACCTATGTGGTTTTGGGAACTTGGACCATTTGTTTTTCCGGTCCTTCCATGTTTCCTGAAACCTTGGAAACAAGGGCCCTTTCTTTGCGGGAGGGAGTAAGTCTTTTATATTTGCAGGCTTCTTAGTGGCAATGTCAGCCCACACTTGAAGTAACGGGATCAGATCGGGATATCCTGGTTCCCTTTAACCATAACTATGAACTCTTAGTAATAGGGGATGGGAAAACTAGTCTTGCGTGGGTCAATCAGGGACTCCTTCTGCCCCATCACTTTTAAACAAATTGTAGAGTCTCCAAGCTTTTGGGTTGAAACCACATCCTCTTGGTGAATGCCGAGAGCAGGGGTCCTCAAACTACAACCTGTGGGCCACATGCAGACAGCCGAGGACGCTGATCCTTTCTGTCGGGTGTATGTGCCCCATTTATTTTTTTTTTGAACTTCAAATCAAGATGTGCAGTGTGCACATGAATTTGTTCGTAATATTTGATTTTTGAAACTATAGTCTTTCCTTCAAAAGGCCTGAGGGATAGTGAACTGGCCCCCTGGGTAAACAGTTTAAGGACCCCTGTCCAAAGGTATCCTGGACTTAGGGGTTATTAATCTCCCAGCCCTGAAACATCCCTGAACATTCTACCCGTTGTAGGAGGCACCATGGGAATTTGGACCCCGGGTAATTTACAAGTCTTTACTCCAATTGAACCCAAGAAAATTCAAAATGGCTTAGGCAGGTACTCTATTTTGGTCACATTTGACTCGTCCTGCACTAGCCCACTATTTCCATTTAACTCTATAACGCGAAGCATGATGTTTTCATAACATTAAAAAATGTATATATTAATACATATATATATATTTATAACTATGAAAGACCACAACAAAAAGAAAATTTTTCCAAAAATTAAAATTGAAGCGTTATAGGGTTAAAAAGAAGGATGGGTCTTATCAGCGGGTCCAAGACCTTAGCATCATAAATGAATCAGTGATCCGACTGCACCTAGTAGTGCCCAAACCTGTGCCCTCCTAGGGGAAAGTGTGAATGCTTTTATCCCTCTTCCTGTACTTCCAATGAACAAACACACATGTCTGGTAATCCTAAGATTATTTTTGTTTCCTGTGACACTCACCTAATTTCAAGGCCACTGCCACCTCACAAGCTTAGCCTTGTCGTAGTCAAACTGTTCACCTTTTAGACCGTTTGTTTTTCTCAGAAGTTATCGGGTGATTAAAGCTTCTGAACCAAGTGTGCCAGGTCCACGACTACCATCTCCTGGACCACCTCAACCTTATCCATCCTGGATAAAGTTGCCCTCAATGGACAACCCCTCCCAGCAGTGTAGGAAGGGTATGGACCCAAAGCCCCACCTCGCCCCTTTTGCCAGCAGGAAGCAGCTAGAGATGTCGTCGCCCAGTACCCCCAAAGATTTGGGTCCATATCTCTTCAGGGGGGCAAATGTTAGGTAGCTATGCTAGGGACTGGGGCATCCGTTATGCATGCCCATAGGGCCAATATAAGAGCCCAGTTAGGAGAGGCACCCTGTGCATGCTCAGAGGTCCAGATTTCTGGCCATGAAGGGGAGGTCACCTGGGTGGTTCCTGTACCTGGATTGACCAATCTAGGCCATGTAAATTCAATTCAGCCACTGGGGTCGGCCAGACTTGCCCACCACGCCTCCCTACGCTCATAAAACTCTCTTGAGTGCAGACCAGGCTTCTGCATGATTTCTCTCTCACTCAGGAAGGCTCTTTGGAGGCAGCTGTGCTGCACATGAGTGGCTGGTGGATACTGTTCAGATGCATGGCTTTCTGCTTGCAAGGGTTTTTGTCTCAGCTGACTGTAAGGGAGGAGGTAGTACGTCTGGATCACAGAGTATCCATGTCCACAAACGAGGCTGCTCATTCCACAGTCCTGGAAGTGCTTTATGAAAACCCTCTGCTTTGCAATGTCACTCTTTGTAGATTAGAGTGGGAGGGGCTGGGACCAAGGTATGCTGCCTCTTACTCCCAGTTGCAGGTTTCTGGATGCTGATTGTAGCTCTTACAGCATCAGTTAGTGGGCTTGTTGTCTGCCTCAGGCTTTGTTCACGGAGATCCTCCAGCTAGTTGGTGGTGTGTGCGCATGAGCAGAGACTTCCTGCCAATCCCCCATGAGTAGTAGAGCTCCCATGGTGTGGACTCCATGAAAGCCTTGCCCCAGGCAGCATGCTTACAAAGGAGGGTGGGCCCTGCAGGACAGAGGACCATTCCCCCTGTGGAATGGCCTCAGAGATCCACCTCCCTCTCTGGCCAGCTGCTGGGGCTGTGGGTCCTAAGCATCATGGCTGACTCAATAATAGACACAGGGTGAGGCGACTCCAGTAGCTGTTTTGACTGGTCTAATCCAGCCTGAGATCATCCTTGCATGAGCCCCTGCCAAGATTATTTTTGTTTCTTTTATGATCTTTTCATTAGTGGCTCCTACAACACTAACCACCATCCATAAATACATCATCTGTTTGAAGCCCATCTGTACATTAATTGCCCTCCTTATTCACAAAATATCCACTCTCCACCCAAGCCCCTGGCCTCAGCTCCTCATTTTTCCCCCCTCAATGCCCGCCACCCATCCCTCATCAATCCTTGGAAATGTACTAATTCTTTTGTCATATTTTCACCCACCTTTCTTTTGAGGTCAATGAAGATCCTTGTAATCGGTTCCCACTTTCCATCCTGCCCTTCCTCCACCCTCCCAGTATCTCCACTCATAACACTGGTAAAGGGCCCATCCACTCTGGATTCCCCGTGTTTGAAATTCCTATCGGTACTAGAATACCTTCTCTAGTTTGGCCAGATTAGTATGGTAGAACTGGGATCATGATAGTGGGGCAAGAGAAAGCATTAAGAACTAGAGGAAAGTTGTGTTTCATCTTTGCTGTCTCATACCCTGTATTCTTTAATCTCCACTCTGAGATCCTTCTGTAAGGGGATGTCCAGTGCACTGCAAATAGGTTTTGGGTCTATACCCGGCAGTCCCCTCTCATTCTCCATGATAAGATTTTTTTGTTCTCATGATACCTGTTGCCTTATCCCTTTAAAACTTTGTGATCACACAGGCTGGTATGCTTTCTCCATGTGGGCTCTGTTGCTTCAGAGCCAGATGGCTGTTTCTTTACCCTCAGGCCTTTAAGACCCCACACGCTATATCTTTAGGTAGCTGGACACCATCGGCTTTCTTCACCACATTTGCTTATGCAGCCGCTTTGTGGTCAGTGATTGTGTAGGGAAGGTGAGCATCTTAGAATGCCAATTTAATAGAACAGTGTTATTGCAATGAGGGAGTCCTTGAGCGGAGGCCCTATGTCCATCTGCTACCTTAATACTAAATCTATAAACATATGGACATAGATCTATTTCCCCATGCCCCTTTGTAAATATATGTACATATGTACATGCCTTTATTTAGACGTCTATAACTGGCCCTTGCTTCCCAGCTCACTCTTCTATACTCTTTGATTTTCCTCTTGTGCCCACTGACATGCTCAGTCTTCCTTTGGGTTTCAGTAATTCCTCTTGGTTACATTACCTTTGATCACGCCCTACCAGGCCTCCTACATCCCCCTCACTATCGTTTTCCATCACTTGTTGTACCCTTGTCTCTGGGTTTCTTTACAGCACTTCCTTTCCCCCCACCGTGCTCACTCCCATGCCCAATGGAAAGGGCCGGTCACATGTTTACTCCTCCAGATTGTTCATCCAGCCTCTCTTAATTAGACAGACCTGTAAAGGTAATAACATGCACAAAACAAGACTGAGCTAAACCAAGCAGCAAAAAGAAAAAAAAAACAAACAAAAATGAAAACAAAACCCAACCCAAATCCAATGACACTAAAAGAAAACAACACTAACCAGAAAGAAAAGTACAAGGACTGTGTGGTGAACTTTAGGAGTGTTTTCCAGTCCAGTCTGTGGGGGCACCGAACCCTGACCACAAAGTCCACCTTTGGCATTCCCCGGGGACTTTGATGCTCCGTTTTCTTACTCTTCCGCTGCACTCTCTTAGTGTCATGCATCGAAGTGGCAGGATCAGTTCGGGCGCAGTTCCCACACTGTGTGTCCAGTGTTGTCCCCTCTAAGGCTATGGGTCTTTGAGGGACGTTTCTCATCGTGGGGCTGCCCATGTGGTCTTCTCTGTGGATTGGCTTCTCTGATTGGGAACATCATCCTCAAGGTGTATTGGGCCAGGGTGTGCTCCATTCTCCCCTCCTCCCCCTTGTTCTGCCCTGTGTTCACTGATCAGATATGTCCCTCTCCGAGAGCTGCAGATCCGGTGCCATCCTGTGAAATACAATCTTTTGGGGCTGCAAGGATGTGGGGGGGTGGGTATCAGCTCAGATCTTTTGAGAGTCCAGGAGATATTGACTTCTCGATGGGCACAGTTCTGTGGGGCACCGTGCTCTTGGTCCAGACGCTGGTTGTGAATATGACTTTGTTGTTAACCAGTTGTGTGTCTCTGGGTCAACTCCCGTGTGTTTTTGAGTGAGTTTTCTAATCTGCAAAGTAAATGTACAGGATTATCCAGACTCCCATGTCAGCAAGTTATCGAGAGGGGTTAATCAGAGACTGTTTCATATAGTGTGTACCTGCGCGCCACATTCTAGACCTGCGATGGCAATTATGAGCTCAGGATAGAGATGGTGTCCAGCAGGTAACATACGTGGCTCCATATTGAAACAGGAAGCCCACTGTGGAGATTTGGTCCTTCTGTTGATGGCCACCGGCCACCTAGTCTTCTCCTGCTATAACTGCTTCACTGGCTCAGCAGCTGAGCCAGAAGCCAGTGATATCATAACCAGGTGGCTAACTGGGCCAAAGGGCTGATAGATATTTGTTATTTTGTTGTCTTGGGAAACCCACCTACCCTCCATGCAAACCTTCTGGTGTGAGTTATCTGTGGAAGGAATCATAGGCTCACAGTAATTCACATCTTTCTTCTTGAAAATGTGCCCATATTCCTTTCTGAACCTGACAAGGTGGCCCCTGTGTCCACCAAGAAATTTACTGCCTGGCCTCCTACTTGGAGAGTTAGCCTGGGCTTTTGGCGGCGAAGTGAAACAGAGCCCTGACCCCTTCATTGAGCTTCTTCAAGCATTATTGTCTCTTGCTTGGGTCTTTCTACGTGCAGATGAGGCCCATCCACTCTAGTGGAGGGTCGTGCACCTCTCCTGGGGTTTTCAAGGCACTGATTTTTCCAGTGTCCTTCTTTCCTGCAGTAGACACATTGGTCCTTCCCCATGGCTTGGCGGTGCCCACAGGTTAGTCTCTCCGTGAGTGGGCCATGCTCTCCTTTTCCTGAGTCTCTGGGGTATCTCATGGCAATTACGATTATTTTAGCTAGCTTCTTTGTCTCTGTCGTGCTAGGGTCATCTCTGTTGTTATACACTCAATGAGCCACTTGTACCAAATCGCTAAGATTTTTCCCTTCAAACCCTTCCCACTTCTTTGTCATGTCTGAGGCAGACTGACTGAGTAATAAAGGCAATACTTATTGCCCTCCTGTTTTCAGTGCCTCCGGGCCGTTAGGGGTATAAAGCCCGTAGGCTTCCCTCAGCCACTCTAGAAAGGCAGGCGGATATTCTCTTATAGGAACCTGAAAATTCTCACTGACCTTAGATAAATTCATAGGTTTCCTAGCTCTTCTGCAGAGGGTCATGTAAGAGCAATGGTTGATACCTGGTAAAGTCCTCTGGGCCTTGCTAGGAATTGAGATCCCACATTGTTGGTGTAGTGGCCAAAAGAGTTTCTCCCAAGTGGGGAGTGCCCGCTCGCTGACCATCAGGTTCACTGACTGCTTACTGGGCCTCTGTCTGGAAGGGCTACCCTCCTCCGTTGTGAACAGCACCTGGAGAAGTTGTTGGCAAGCATTCCAGGTGGGCTGATGAGTATGGAAGTCATACCAGTACTAGTGTGTGTGGGGGGCTGCTTGTTAGGGGTGGGGGTGAGTTTGGGGGGCCGGTGGGGGAGGGAGTGACTCAATAAGGGCCTGTTAGAAGTTTTCTATTTCTGGACCCTAGAAACCTTATAGGGCGGGGGTTGAAAGAAAGGGTTTGAAGCCAGCTCTCCCACTCCCAGAGTTCTCCTGCAAAATGGGATAAAGCCGATTAGGGGAGAGTGATGGGGAGGGGAGGGGAGGGGAGGGGAGGGGAGGGGTGGGGGAGGGGTGAGGGAGGGGAGGGGTGGGGGAGGGTGATGTGGAGGGATGGCCTCCACCTATGTGGTTTTGGGAACTTGGACCGTTTGTTTTTCCGGTCCTTCCATGTTTCCTGAAACCTTGGAAACAAGGGCCCTTTCTTTGCGGGAGGGAGTAAGTCTTTTATATTTGCAGGCTTCTTAGTGGCAATGTCAGCCCACACTTGAAGTAACGGGATCAGATCGGGATATCCTGGTTCCCTTTAAACATAACTATGAACTCTTAGTAATAGGGGGTGGGAAAACTAGTCTTGCGTGGGTCAATCAGGGACTCCTTCTGCCCCATCACTTTTAAACAAATTGTAGAGTCTCCAAGCTTTTGGGTTGAAACCACATCCTCTTGGTGAATGCCGAGAGCAGGGGTCCTCAAACTACAACCTGTGGGCCACATGCAGACAGCCGAGGACGTTGATCCTTTCTGCCGGGTGTATGTGCCCCATTTATTTTTTTTTGAACTTCAAATCAAGATGTGCAGTGTGCACATGAATTTCTTCGTAATATTTGTTTTTTTAAACTATAGTCTTTCCTTCAAAAGGCCTGAGGGATAGTGAACTGGCCCCCTGGGTAAACAGTTTAAAGACCCCTGCCCTAAGGTATCCTGGACTTAGGGGTTATTAATCTCCCAGCCCTGAAACATCCCTGAACATTCTACCCGTTGTAGGAGGCACCATGGGAATTTGGACCCCGGGTAATTTACAAGCCTTTACTCCAATTGAACCCAAGAAAATTCAAAATGGCTTAGGCAGTTACTCTATTTTGGTCACTTTTGACTCGTCCTGCACTAGCCCATTATTTCCATTTAACTCTATAACGCGAAGCATGATGTTTTCATAACATTAAAAATGTATATATTAATACATATATATATATATATATTTATAACTATGAAAGTCCACAACAAAAAGAAAATTTTTTCCCAAAATTAAAATTGAAGCGTTATAGGGTTAAAAAGAAGGATGGGTCTTATCAGCGGGTCCAAGACCTTAGCATCATAAATGAATCAGTGATCCGACTGCACCTAGTAGTGCCCAAACCTGTGCCCTCCTAGGGGAAAGTGTGAATGCTTTTATCCCTCTTCCTGTACTTCCAATGAACAAACACACATGTCTGGTAATCCTAAGATTATTTTTGTTTCCTGTGACACTCACCTAATTTCAAGGCCACTGCCACCTCACAAGCTTAGCCTTGTCGTAGTCAAACTGTTCACCTTTTAGACCGTTTGTTTTTCTCAGAAGTTATCGGGTGATTAAAGCTTCTGAACCAAGTGTGCCAGGTCCACGACTACCATCTCCTGGACCACCTCAACCTTATCCATCCTGGATAAAGTTGCCCTCAATGGACAACCCCTCCCAGCAGTGTAGGAAGGGTATGGACCCAAAGCCCCACCTCGCCCCTTTTGCCAGCAGGAAGCAGCTAGAGATGTCGTCGCCCAGTACCCCCAAAGATTTGGGTCCATATCTCTTCAGGGGGGCAAATGTTAGGTAGCTATGCTAGGGACTGGGGCATCCGTTATGCATGCCCATAGGGCCAAGATAAGAGCCCAGTTAGGAGAGGCACCCTGTGCATGCTCAGAGGTCCAGATTTCTGGCCATGAAGGGGAGGTCACCTGGGTGGTTCCTGTACCTGGATTGACCAATCTAGGCCATGTAAATTCAATTCAGCCACTGGGGTCGGCCAGACTTGCCCACCACGCCTCCCTACGCTCATAAAACTCTCTTGAGTGCAGACCAGGCTTCTGCATGATTTCTCTCTCACTCAGGAAGGCTCTTTGGAGGCAGCTGTGCTGCACATGAGTGGCTGGTGGATACTGTTCAGATGCATGGCTTTCTGCTTGCAAGGGTTTTTGTCTCAGCTGACTGTAAGGGAGGAGGTAGTACGTCTGGATCACAGAGTATCCATGTCCACAAACGAGGCTGCTCATTCCACAGTCCTGGAAGTGCTTTATGAAAACCCTCTGCTTTGCAATGTCACTCTTTGTAGATTAGAGTGGGAGGGGCTGGGACCAAGGTATGCTGCCTCTTACTCCCAGTTGCAGGTTTCTGGATGCTGATTGTAGCTCTTACAGCATCAGTTAGTGGGCTTGTTGTCTGCCTCAGGCTTTGTTCACGGAGATCCTCCAGCTAGTTGGTGGTGTGTGCGCATGAGCAGAGACTTCCTGCCAATCCCCCATGAGTAGTAGAGCTCCCATGGTGTGGACTCCATGAAAGCCTTGCCCCAGGCAGCATGCTTACAAAGGAGGGTGGGCCCTGCAGGACAGAGGACCATTCCCCCTGTGGAATGGCCTCAGAGATCCACCTCCCTCTCTGGCCAGCTGCTGGGGATGTGGGTCCTAAGCATCATGGCTGACTCAATAATAGACACAGGGTGAGGCGACTCCAGTAGCTGTTTTGACTGGTCTAATCCAGCCTGAGATCATCCTTGCATGAGCCCCTGCCAAGATTATTTTTGTTTCTTTTATGATCTTTTCATTAGTGGCTCCTACAACACTAACCACCATCCATAAATACATCATCTGTTTGAAGCCCATCTGTACATTAATTGCCCTCCTTATTCACAAAATATCCACTCTCCACCCAAGCCCCTGGCCTCAGCTCCTCATTTTTCCCCCCTCAATGCCCGCCACCCATCCCTCATCAATCCTTGGAAATGTACTAATTCTTTTGTCATATTTTCACCCACCTTTCTTTTGAGGTCAATGAAGATCCTTGTAATCGGTTCCCACTTTCCATCCTGCCCTTCCTCCACCCTCCCAGTATCTCCACTCATAACACTGGTAAAGGGCCCATCCACTCTGGATTCCCCGTGTTTGAAATTCCTATCGGTACTAGAATACCTTCTCTAGTTTGGCCAGATTAGTATGGTAGAACTGGGATCATGATAGTGGGGCAAGAGAAAGCATTAAGAACTAGAGGAAAGTTGTGTTTCATCTTTGCTGTCTCATACCCTGTATTCTTTAATCTCCACTCTGAGATCCTTCTGTAAGGGGATGTCCAGTGCACTGCAAATAGGTTTTGGGTCTATACCCGGCAGTCCCCTCTCATTCTCCATGATAAGATTTTTTTGTTCTCATGATACCTGTTGCCTTATCCCTTTAAAACTTTGTGATCACACAGGCTGGTATGCTTTCTCCATGTGGGCTCTGTTGCTTCAGAGCCAGATGGCTGTTTCTTTACCCTCAGGCCTTTAAGACCCCACACGCTATATCTTTAGGTAGCTGGACACCATCGGCTTTCTTCACCACATTTGCTTATGCAGCCGCTTTGTGGTCAGTGATTGTGTAGGGAAGGTGAGCATCTTAGAATGCCAATTTAATAGAACAGTGTTATTGCAATGAGGGAGTCCTTGAGCGGAGGCCCTATGTCCATCTGCTACCTTAATACTAAATCTATAAACATATGGACATAGATCTATTTCCCCATGCCCCTTTGTAAATATATGTACATATGTACATGCCTTTATTTAGACGTCTATAACTGGCCCTTGCTTCCCAGCTCACTCTTCTATACTCTTTGATTTTCCTCTTGTGCCCACTGACATGCTCAGTCTTCCTTTGGGTTTCAGTAATTCCTCTTGGTTACATTACCTTTGATCACGCCCTACCAGGCCTCCTACATCCCCCTCACTACCGTTTTCCATCACTTGTTGTACCCTTGTCTCTGGGTTTCTTTACACCACTTCCTTTCCCCCCACCGTGCTCACTCCCATGCCCAATGGAAAGGGCCGGTCACATGTTTACTCCTCCAGATTGTTCATCCAGCCTCTCTTAATTAGACAGACCTGTAAAGGTAATAACATGCACAAAACAAGACTGAGCTAAACCAAGCAGCAAAAAGAAAAAAAAAAACAAACAAAAATGAAAACAAAACCCAACCCAAATCCAATGACACTAAAAGAAAACAACACTAACCAGAAAGAAAAGTACAAGGACTGTGTGGTGAACTTTAGGAGTGTTTTCCAGTCCAGTCTGTGGGGGCACCGAACCCTGACCACAAAGTCCACCTTTGGCATTCCCCGGGGACTTTGATGCTCCGTTTTCTTACTCTTCCGCTGCACTCTCTTAGTGTCATGCATCGAAGTGGCAGGATCAGTTCGGGCGCAGTTCCCACACTGTGTGTCCAGTGTTGTCCCCTCTAAGGCTATGGGTCTTTGAGGGACGTTTCTCATCGTGGGGCTGCCCATGTGGTCTTCTCTGTGGATTGGCTTCTCTGATTGGGAACATCATCCTCAAGGTGTATTGGGCCAGGGTGTGCTCCATTCTCCCCTCCTCCCCCTTGTTCTGCCCTGTGTTCACTGATCAGATATGTCCCTCTCCGCGAGCTGCAGATCCGGTGCCATCCTGTGAAATACAATCTTTTGGGGCTGCAAGGATGTGGGGGGGTGGGTATCAGCTCAGATCTTTTGAGAGTCCAGGAGATATTGACTTCTCGATGGGCACAGTTCTGTGGGGCACCGTGCTCTTGGTCCAGACGCTGGTTGTGAATATGACTTTGTTGTTAACCAGTTGTGTGTCTCTGGGTCAACTCCCGTGTGTTTTTGAGTGAGTTTTCTAATCTGCAAAGTAAATGTACAGGATTATCCAGACTCCCATGTCAGCAAGTTATCGAGAGGGGTTAATCAGAGACTGTTTCATATAGTGTGTACCTGCGCGCCGCATTCTAGACCTGCGATGGCAATTATGAGCTCAGGATAGAGATGGTGTCCAGCAGGTAACATACGTGGCTCCATATTGAAACAGGAAGCCCACTGTGGAGATTTGGTCCTTCTGTTGATGGCCACCGGCCACCTAGTCTTCTCCTGCTATAACTGCTTCACTGGCTCAGCAGCTGAGCCAGAAGCCAGTGATATCATAACCAGGTGGCTAACTGGGCCAAAGGGCTGATAGATATTTGTTATTTTGTTGTCTTGGGAAACCCACCTACCCTCCATGCAAACCTTCTGGTGTGAGTTATCTGTGGAAGGAATCATAGGCTCACAGTAATTCACATCTTTCTTCTTGAAAATGTGCCCATATTCCTTTCTGAACCTGACAAGGTGGCCCCTGTGTCCACCAAGAAATTTACTGCCTGGCCTCCTACTTGGAGAGTTAGCCTGGGCTTTTGGCGGCGAAGTGAAACAGAGCCCTGACCCCTTCATTGAGCTTCTTCAAGCATTATTGTCTCTTGCTTGGGTCTTTCTACGTGCAGATGAGGCCCATCCACTCTAGTGGAGGGTCGTGCACCTCTCCTGGGGTTTTCAAGGCACTGATTTTTCCAGTGTCCTTCTTTCCTGCAGTAGACACATTGGTCCTTCCCCATGGCTTGGCGGTGCCCACAGGTTAGTCTCTCCGTGAGTGGGCCATGCTCTCCTTTTCCTGAGTCTCTGGGGTATCTCATGGCAATTACGATTATTTTAGCTAGCTTCTTTGTCTCTGTCGTGCTAGGGTCATCTCTGTTGTTATACACTCAATGAGCCACTTGTACCAAATCGCTAAGATTTTTCCCTTCAAACCCTTCCCACTTCTTTGTCATGTCTGAGGCAGACTGACTGAGTAATAAAGGCAATACTTATTGCCCTCCTGTTTTCAGTGCCTCCGGGCCGTTAGGGGTATAAAGCCCGTAGGCTTCCCTCAGCCACTCTAGAAAGGCAGGCGGATATTCTCTTATAGGAACCTGAAAATTCTCACTGACCTTAGATAAATTCATAGGTTTCCTAGCTCTTCTGCAGAGGGTCATGTAAGAGCAATGGTTGATACCTGGTAAAGTCCTCTGGGCCTTGCTAGGAATTGAGATCCCACATTGTTGGTGTAGTGGCCAAAAGAGTTTCTCCCAAGTGGGGAGTGCCCGCTCGCTGACCATCAGGTTCACTGACTGCTTACTGGGCCTCTGTCTGGAAGGGCTACCCTCCTCCGTTGTGAACAGCACCTGGAGAAGTTGTTGGCAAGCATTCCAGGTGGGCTGATGAGTATGGAAGTCATACCAGTACTAGTGTGTGTGGGGGGCTGCTTGTTAGGGGTGGGGGTGAGTTTGGGGGGCCGGTGGGGGAGGGAGTGACTCAATAAGGGCCTGTTAGAAGTTTTCTATTTCTGGACCCTAGAAACCTTATAGGGCGGGGGTTGAAAGAAAGGGTTTGAAGCCAGCTCTCCCACTCCCAGAGTTCTCCTGCAAAATGGGATAAAGCCGATTAGGGGAGAGTGATGGGGAGGGGAGGGGAGGGGAGGTGTGGGGGAGGGGTGAGGGAGGGGAGGGGTGGGGGAGGGTGATGTGGAGGGATGGCCTCCACCTATGTGGTTTTGGGAACTTGGACCGTTTGTTTTTCCGGTCCTTCCATGTTTCCTGAAACCTTGGAAACAAGGGCCCTTTCTTTGCGGGAGGGAGTAAGTCTTTTATATTTGCAGGCTTCTTAGTGGCAATGTCAGCCCACACTTGAAGTAACGGGATCAGATCGGGATATCCTGGTTCCCTTTAAACATAACTATGAACTCTTAGTAATAGGGGGTGGGAAAACTAGTCTTGCGTGGGTCAATCAGGGACTCCTTCTGCCCCATCACTTTTAAACAAATTGTAGAGTCTCCAAGCTTTTGGGTTGAAACCACATCCTCTTGGTGAATGCCGAGAGCAGGGGTCCTCAAACTACAACCTGTGGGCCACATGCAGACAGCCGAGGACGTTGATCCTTTCTGCCGGGTGTATGTGCCCCATTTATTTTTTTTTTTGAACTTCAAATCAAGATGTGCAGTGTGCACATGAATTTGTTCGTAATATTTGTTTTTTTAAACTATAGTCTTTCCTTCAAAAGGCCTGAGGGATAGTGAACTGGCCCCCTGGGTAAACAGTTTAAAGACCCCTGCCCTAAGGTATCCTGGACTTAGGGGTTATTAATCTCCCAGCCCTGAAACATCCCTGAACATTCTACCCGTTGTAGGAGGCACCATGGGAATTTGGACCCCGGGTAATTTACAAGCCTTTACTCCAATTGAACCCAAGAAAATTCAAAATGGCTTAGGCAGTTACTCTATTTTGGTCACTTTTGACTCGTCCTGCACTAGCCCATTATTTCCATTTAACTCTATAACGCGAAGCATGATGTTTTCATAACATTAAAAATGTATATATTAATACATATATATATATATATTTATAACTATGAAAGTCCACAACAAAAAGAAAATTTTTTCCCAAAATTAAAATTGAAGCGTTATAGGGTTAAAAAGAAGGATGGGTCTTATCAGCGGGTCCAAGACCTTAGCATCATAAATGAATCAGTGATCCGACTGCACCTAGTAGTGCCCAAACCTGTGCCCTCCTAGGGGAAAGTGTGAATGCTTTTATCCCTCTTCCTGTACTTCCAATGAACAAACACACATGTCTGGTAATCCTAAGATTATTTTTGTTTCCTGTGACACTCACCTAATTTCAAGGCCACTGCCACCTCACAAGCTTAGCCTTGTCGTAGTCAAACTGTTCACCTTTTAGACCGTTTGTTTTTCTCAGAAGTTATCGGGTGATTAAAGCTTCTGAACCAAGTGTGCCAGGTCCACGACTACCATCTCCTGGACCACCTCAACCTTATCCATCCTGGATAAAGTTGCC
Source organism: Tenrec ecaudatus (assembly GCF_050624435.1). Classification (NCBI taxonomy): domain Eukaryota; kingdom Metazoa; phylum Chordata; class Mammalia; order Afrosoricida; family Tenrecidae; genus Tenrec; species Tenrec ecaudatus. The sequence continues at coordinate 86,711 of NW_027459106.1, read as the reverse complement.
CTCAATGGACAACCCCTCCCAGCAGTGTAGGAAGGGTATGGACCCAAAGCCCCACCTCGCCCCTTTTGCCAGCAGGAAGCAGCTAGAGATGTCGTCGCCCAGTACCCCCAAAGATTTGGGTCCATATCTCTTCAGGGGGGCAAATGTTAGGTAGCTATGCTAGGGACTGGGGCATCCGTTATGCATGCCCATAGGGCCAAGATAAGAGCCCAGTTAGGAGAGGCACCCTGTGCATGCTCAGAGGTCCAGATTTCTGGCCATGAAGGGGAGGTCACCTGGGTGGTTCCTGTACCTGGATTGACCAATCTAGGCCATGTAAATTCAATTCAGCCACTGGGGTCGGCCAGACTTGCCCACCACGCCTCCCTACGCTCATAAAACTCTCTTGAGTGCAGACCAGGCTTCTGCATGATTTCTCTCTCACTCAGGAAGGCTCTTTGGAGGCAGCTGTGCTGCACATGAGTGGCTGGTGGATACTGTTCAGATGCATGGCTTTCTGCTTGCAAGGGTTTTTGTCTCAGCTGACTGTAAGGGAGGAGGTAGTACGTCTGGATCACAGAGTATCCATGTCCACAAACGAGGCTGCTCATTCCACAGTCCTGGAAGTGCTTTATGAAAACCCTCTGCTTTGCAATGTCACTCTTTGTAGATTAGAGTGGGAGGGGCTGGGACCAAGGTATGCTGCCTCTTACTCCCAGTTGCAGGTTTCTGGATGCTGATTGTATCTCTTACAGCATCAGTTAGTGGGCTTGTTGTCTGCCTCAGGCTTTGTTCACGGAGATCCTCCAGCTAGTTGGTGGTGTGTGCGCATGAGCAGAGACTTCCTGCCAATCCCCCATGAGTAGTAGAGCTCCCATGGTGTGGACTCCATGAAAGCCTTGCCCCAGGCAGCATGCTTACAAAGGAGGGTGGGCCCTGCAGGACAGAGGACCATTCCCCCTGTGGAATGGCCTCAGAGATCCACCTCCCTCTCTGGCCAGCTGCTGGGGATGTGGGTCCTAAGCATCATGGCTGACTCAATAATAGACACAGGGTGAGGCGACTCCAGTAGCTGTTTTGACTGGTCTAATCCAGCCTGAGATCATCCTTGCATGAGCCCCTGCCAAGATTATTTTTGTTTCTTTTATGATCTTTTCATTAGTGGCTCCTACAACACTAACCACCATCCATAAATACATCATCTGTTTGAAGCCCATCTGTACATTAATTGCCCTCCTTATTCACAAAATATCCACTCTCCACCCAAGCCCCTGGCCTCAGCTCCTCATTTTTCCCCCCTCAATGCCCGCCACCCATCCCTCATCAATCCTTGGAAATGTACTAATTCTTTTGTCATATTTTCACCCACCTTTCTTTTGAGGTCAATGAAGATCCTTGTAATCGGTTCCCACTTTCCATCCTGCCCTTCCTCCACCCTCCCAGTATCTCCACTCATAACACTGGTAAAGGGCCCATCCACTCTGGATTCCCCGTGTTTGAAATTCCTATCGGTACTAGAATACCTTCTCTAGTTTGGCCAGATTAGTATGGTAGAACTGGGATCATGATAGTGGGGCAAGAGAAAGCATTAAGAACTAGAGGAAAGTTGTGTTTCATCTTTGCTGTCTCATACCCTGTATTCTTTAATCTCCACTCTGAGATCCTTCTGTAAGGGGATGTCCAGTGCACTGCAAATAGGTTTTGGGTCTATACCCGGCAGTCCCCTCTCATTCTCCATGATAAGATTTTTTTGTTCTCATGATACCTGTTGCCTTATCCCTTTAAAACTTTGTGATCACACAGGCTGGTATGCTTTCTCCATGTGGGCTCTGTTGCTTCAGAGCCAGATGGCTGTTTCTTTACCCTCAGGCCTTTAAGACCCCACACGCTATATCTTTAGGTAGCTGGACACCATCGGCTTTCTTCACCACATTTGCTTATGCAGCCGCTTTGTGGTCAGTGATTGTGTAGGGAAGGTGAGCATCTTAGAATGCCAATTTAATAGAACAGTGTTATTGCAATGAGGGAGTCCTTGAGCGGAGGCCCTATGTCCATCTGCTACCTTAATACTAAATCTATAAACATATGGACATAGATCTATTTCCCCATGCCCCTTTGTAAATATATGTACATATGTACATGCCTTTATTTAGACGTCTATAACTGGCCCTTGCTTCCCAGCTCACTCTTCTATACTCTTTGATTTTCCTCTTGTGCCCACTGACATGCTCAGTCTTCCTTTGGGTTTCAGTAATTCCTCTTGGTTACATTACCTTTGATCACGCCCTACCAGGCCTCCTACATCCCCCTCACTATCGTTTTCCATCACTTGTTGTACCCTTGTCTCTGGGTTTCTTTACACCACTTCCTTTCCCCCCACCGTGCTCACTCCCATGCCCAATGGAAAGGGCCGGTCACATGTTTACTCCTCCAGATTGTTCATCCAGCCTCTCTTAATTAGACAGACCTGTAAAGGTAATAACATGCACAAAACAAGACTGAGCTAAACCAAGCAGCAAAAAGAAAAAAAAAACAAACAAAAATGAAAACAAAACCCAACCCAAATCCAATGACACTAAAAGAAAACAACACTAACCAGAAAGAAAAGTACAAGGACTGTGTGGTGAACTTTAGGAGTGTTTTCCAGTCCAGTCTGTGGGGGCACCGAACCCTGACCACAAAGTCCACCTTTGGCATTCCCCGGGGACTTTGATGCTCCGTTTTCTTACTCTTCCGCTGCACTCTCTTAGTGTCATGCATCGAAGTGGCAGGATCAGTTCGGGCGCAGTTCCCACACTGTGTGTCCAGTGTTGTCCCCTCTAAGGCTATGGGTCTTTGAAGGACGTTTCTCATCGTGGGGCTGCCCATGTGGTCTTCTCTGTGGATTGGCTTCTCTGATTGGGAACATCATCCTCAAGGTGTATTGGGCCAGGGTGTGCTCCATTCTCCCCTCCTCCCCCTTGTTCTGCCCTGTGTTCACTGATCAGATATGTCCCTCTCCGCGAGCTGCAGATCCGGTGCCATCCTGTGAAATACAATCTTTTGGGGCTGCAAGGATGTGGGGGGGTGGGTATCAGCTCAGATCTTTTGAGAGTCCAGGAGATATTGACTTCTCGATGGGCACAGTTCTGTGGGGCACCGTGCTCTTGGTCCAGACGCTGGTTGTGAATATGACTTTGTTGTTAACCAGTTGTGTGTCTCTGGGTCAACTCCCGTGTGTTTTTGAGTGAGTTTTCTAATCTGCAAAGTAAATGTACAGGATTATCCAGACTCCCATGTCAGCAAGTTATCGAGAGGGGTTAATCAGAGACTGTTTCATATAGTGTGTACCTGCGCGCCGCATTCTAGACCTGCGATGGCAATTATGAGCTCAGGATAGAGATGGTGTCCAGCAGGTAACATACGTGGCTCCATATTGAAACAGGAAGCCCACTGTGGAGATTTGGTCCTTCTGTTGATGGCCACCGGCCACCTAGTCTTCTCCTGCTATAACTGCTTCACTGGCTCAGCAGCTGAGCCAGAAGCCAGTGATATCATAACCAGGTGGCTAACTGGGCCAAAGGGCTGATAGATATTTGTTATTTTGTTGTCTTGGGAAACCCACCTACCCTCCATGCAAACCTTCTGGTGTGAGTTATCTGTGGAAGGAATCATAGGCTCACAGTAATTCACATCTTTCTTCTTGAAAATGTGCCCATATTCCTTTCTGAACCTGACAAGGTGGCCCCTGTGTCCACCAAGAAATTTACTGCCTGGCCTCCTACTTGGAGAGTTAGCCTGGGCTTTTGGCGGCGAAGTGAAACAGAGCCCTGACCCCTTCATTGAGCTTCTTCAAGCATTATTGTCTCTTGCTTGGGTCTTTCTACGTGCAGATGAGGCCCATCCACTCTAGTGGAGGGTCGTGCACCTCTCCTGGGGTTTTCAAGGCACTGATTTTTCCAGTGTCCTTCTTTCCTGCAGTAGACACATTGGTCCTTCCCCATGGCTTGGCGGTGCCCACAGGTTAGTCTCTCCGTGAGTGGGCCATGCTCTCCTTTTCCTGAGTCTCTGGGGTATCTCATGGCAATTACGATTATTTTAGCTAGCTTCTTTGTCTCTGTCGTGCTAGGGTCATCTCTGTTGTTATACACTCAATGAGCCACTTGTACCAAATCGCTAAGATTTTTCCCTTCAAACCCTTCCCACTTCTTTGTCATGTCTGAGGCAGACTGACTGAGTAATAAAGGCAATACTTATTGCCCTCCTGTTTTCAGTGCCTCCGGGCCGTTAGGGGTATAAAGCCCGTAGGCTTCCCTCAGCCACTCTAGAAAGGCAGGCGGATATTCTCTTATAGGAACCTGAAAATTCTCACTGACCTTAGATAAATTCATAGGTTTCCTAGCTCTTCTGCAGAGGGTCATGTAAGAGCAATGGTTGATACCTGGTAAAGTCCTCTGGGCCTTGCTAGGAATTGAGATCCCACATTGTTGGTGTAGTGGCCAAAAGAGTTTCTCCCAAGTGGGGAGTGCCCGCTCGCTGACCATCAGGTTCACTGACTGCTTACTGGGCCTCTGTCTGGAAGGGCTACCCTCCTCCGTTGTGAACAGCACCTGGAGAAGTTGTTGGCAAGCATTCCAGGTGGGCTGATGAGTATGGAAGTCATACCAGTACTAGTGTGTGTGGGGGGCTGCTTGTTAGGGGTGGGGGTGAGTTTGGGGGGCCGGTGGGGGAGGGAGTGACTCAATAAGGGCCTGTTAGAAGTTTTCTATTTCTGGACCCTAGAAACCTTATAGGGCGGGGGTTGAAAGAAAGGGTTTGAAGCCAGCTCTCCCACTCCCAGAGTTCTCCTGCAAAATGGGATAAAGCCGATTAGGGGAGAGTGATGGGGAGGGGAGGGGAGGGGAGGTGTGGGGGAGGGGTGAGGGAGGGGAGGGGTGGGGGAGGGTGATGTGGAGGGATGGCCTCCACCTATGTGGTTTTGGGAACTTGGACCGTTTGTTTTTCCGGTCCTTCCATGTTTCCTGAAACCTTGGAAACAAGGGCCCTTTCTTTGCGGGAGGGAGTAAGTCTTTTATATTTGCAGGCTTCTTAGTGGCAATGTCAGCCCACACTTGAAGTAACGGGATCAGATCGGGATATCCTGGTTCCCTTTAAACATAACTATGAACTCTTAGTAATAGGGGGTGGGAAAACTAGTCTTGCGTGGGTCAATCAGGGACTCCTTCTGCCCCATCACTTTTAAACAAATTGTAGAGTCTCCAAGCTTTTGGGTTGAAACCACATCCTCTTGGTGAATGCCGAGAGCAGGGGTCCTCAAACTACAACCTGTGGGCCACATGCAGACAGCCGAGGACGTTGATCCTTTCTGCCGGGTGTATGTGCCCCATTTATTTTTTTTTTTGAACTTCAAATCAAGATGTGCAGTGTGCACATGAATTTGTTCGTAATATTTGTTTTTTTAAACTATAGTCTTTCCTTCAAAAGGCCTGAGGGATAGTGAACTGGCCCCCTGGGTAAACAGTTTAAAGACCCCTGCCCTAAGGTATCCTGGACTTAGGGGTTATTAATCTCCCAGCCCTGAAACATCCCTGAACATTCTACCCGTTGTAGGAGGCACCATGGGAATTTGGACCCCGGGTAATTTACAAGCCTTTACTCCAATTGAACCCAAGAAAATTCAAAATGGCTTAGGCAGTTACTCTATTTTGGTCACTTTTGACTCGTCCTGCACTAGCCCATTATTTCCATTTAACTCTATAACGCGAAGCATGATGTTTTCATAACATTAAAAATGTATATATTAATACATATATATATATATATTTAAAACTATGAAAGTCCACAACAAAAAGAAAATTTTTTCCCAAAATTAAAATTGAAGTGTTATAGTGTTAAAAAGAAGGATGGGTCTTATCAGCGGGTCCAAGACCTTAGCATCATAAATGAATCAGTGATCCGACTGCACCTAGTAGTGCCCAAACCTGTGCCCTCCTAGGGGAAAGTGTGAATGCTTTTATCCCTCTTCCTGTACTTCCAATGAACAAACACACATGTCTGGTAATCCTAAGATTATTTTTGTTTCCTGTGACACTCACCTAATTTCAAGGCCACTGCCACCTCACAAGCTTAGCCTTGTCGTAGTCAAACTGTTCACCTTTTAGACCGTTTGTTTTTCTCAGAAGTTATCGGGTGATTAAAGCTTCTGAACCAAGTGTGCCAGGTCCACGACTACCATCTCCTGGACCACCTCAACCTTATCCATCCTGGATAAAGTTGCCCTCAATGGACAACCCCTCCCAGCAGTGTAGGAAGGGTATGGACCCAAAGCCCCACCTCGCCCCTTTTGCCAGCAGGATGCAGCTAGAGATGTCGTCGCCCAGTACCCCCAAAGATTTGGGTCCATATCTCTTCAGGGGGGCAAATGTTAGGTAGCTATACTAGGGACTGGGGCATCCGTTATGCATGCCCATAGGGCCAAGATAAGAGCCCAGTTAGGAGAGGCACCCTGTGCATGCTCAGAGGTCCAGATTTCTGGCCATGAAGGGGAGGTCACCTGGGTGGTTCCTGTACCTGGATTGACCAATCTAGGCCATGTAAATTCAATTCAGCCACTGGGGTCGGCCAGACTTGCCCACCACGCCTCCCTACGCTCATAAAACTCTCTTGAGTGCAGACCAGGCTTCTGCATGATTTCTCTCTCACTCAGGAAGGCTCTTTGGAGGCAGCTGTGCTGCACATGAGTGGCTGGTGGATACTGTTCAGATGCATGGCTTTCTGCTTGCAAGGGTTTTTGTCTCAGCTGACTGTAAGGGAGGAGGTAGTACGTCTGGATCACAGAGTATCCATGTCCACAAACGAGGCTGCTCATTCCACAGTCCTGGAAGTGCTTTATGAAAGCCCTCTGCTTTGCAATGTCACTCCTTGTAGATTAGAGTGGGAGGGGCTGGGACCAAGGTATGCTGCCTCTTACTCCCAGTTGCAGGTTTCTGGATGCTGATTGTAGCTCTTACAGCATCAGTTAGTGGGCTTGTTGTCTGCCTCAGGCTTTGTTCACGGAGATCCTCCAGCTAGTTGGTGGTGTGTGCGCATGAGCAGAGGCTTCCTGCCAATCCCCCATGAGTAGTAGAGCTCCCATGGTGTGGACTCCATGAAAGCCTTGCCCCAGGCAGCATGCTTACAAAGGAGGGTGGGCCCTGCAGGACAGAGGACCATTCCCCCTGTGGAATGGCCTCAGAGATCCACCTCCCTCTCTGGCCAGCTGCTGGGGCTGTGGGTCCTAAGCATCATGGCTGACTCAGTAATAGACACAGGGTGAGGCGACTCCAGTAGCTGTTTTGACTGGTCTAATCCAGCCTGAGATCATCCTTGCATGAGCCCTCTGCCAAGATTATTTTTGTTTCTTTTATGATCTTTTCATTAGTGGCTCCTACAACACTAACCACAATCCATAAATACATCATCTGTTTGAAGCCCATCTGTACATTAATTGCCCTCCTTATTCACAAAATATCCACTCTCCACCCAAGCCCCTGGCCTCAGCTCCTCATTTTCCGCCCCTCAATGCCCGCCACCCATCCCTCATCAATCCTTGGAAATGTACTAATTCTTTTGTCATATTTTCACCCACCTTTCTTTTGAGTTCAATGAAGATCCTTGTAATCGGTTCCCACTTTCCATCCTGCCCTTCCTCCACCCTCCCAGTATCTCCACTCATAACACTGGTAAACGGCCCATCCACTCTGGATTCCCCGTGTTTGAAATTCCTATCGGTACTAGAATACCTTCTCTAGTTTGGCCAGATTAGTATGGTAGAACTGGGATCATGATAGTGGGGCAAGAGAAAGCATTAAGAACTAGAGGAAAGTTGTGTTTTTCTTTGCTGTCTCATACCCTGTATTCTTTAATCTCCACTCTGAGATCCTTCTGTAAGGGGATGTCCAGTGCACTGCAAATAGGTTTTGGGTCTATACCCGGCAGTCCCCTCTCATTCTCCATGATAAGATTTTTTTGTTCTCATGATGCCTGTTGCCTTATCCCTTTAAAACTTTGTGATCACACAGGCTGGTATGCTTTCTCCATGTGGGCTCTGTTGCTTCAGAGCCAGATGGCTGTTTCTTTACCCTCAGGCCTTTAAGACCCCACACGCTATATCTTTAGGTAGCTGGACACCATCGGCTTTCTTCACCACATTTGCTTATGCAGCCGCTTTGTGGTCAGTGATTGTGTAGGGAAGGTGAGCATCTTAGAATGCCAATTTAATAGAACAGTGTTATTGCAATGAGGGAGTCCTTGAGCGGAGGCCCTATGTCCATCTGCTACCTTAATACTAAATCTATAAACATATGGACACAGATCTATTTCCCCATGCCCCTTTGTAAATATATGTACATATGTACATGCCTTTATTTAGACGTCTATAACTGGCCCTTGCTTCCCAGCTCACTCTTCTATACTCTTTGATTTTCCTCTTGTGCCCACTGTCATGCTCAGTCTTCCTTTGGGTTTCAGTAATTCCTCTTGGTTACATTACCTTTGATCACGCCCTACCAGGCCTCCTACATCCCCCTCACTATCGTTTTCCATCACTTGTTGTACCCTTGTCTCTGGGTTTCTTTACAGCACTTCCTTTCCCCCCACCGTGCTCACTCCCATGCCCAATGGAAAGGGCCGGTCACATGTTTACTCCTCCAGATTGTTCATCCAGCCTCTCTTAATTAGACAGACCTGTAAAGGTAATAACATGCACAAAACAAGACTGAGCTAAACCAAGCAGCAAAAAGAAAAAAAAAACAAACAAAAATGAAAACAAAACCCAACCCAAATCCAATGACACTAAAAGAAAACAACACTAACCAGAAAGAAAAGTACAAGGACTGTGTGGTGAACTTTAGGAGTGTTTTCCAGTCCAGTCTGTGGGGGCACCGAACCCTGACCACAAAGTCCACCTTTGGCATTCCCCGGGGACTTTGATGCTCCGTTTTCTTACTCTTCCGCTGCACTCTCTTAGTGTCATGCATCGAAGTGGCAGGATCAGTTCGGGCGCAGTTCCCACACTGTGTGTCCAGTGTTGTCCCCTCTAAGGCTATGGGTCTTTGAGGGACGTTTCTCATCGTGGGGCTGCCCATGTGGTCTTCTCTGTGGATTGGCTTCTCTGATTGGGAACATCATCCTCAAGGTGTATTGGGCCAGGGTGTGCTCCATTCTCCCCTCCTCCCCCTTGTTCTGCCCTGTGTTCACTGATCAGATATGTCCCTCTCCGCGAGCTGCAGATCCGGTGCCATCCTGTGAAATACAATCTTTTGGGGCTGCAAGGATGTGGGGGGGTGGGTATCAGCTCAGATCTTTTGAGAGTCCAGGAGATATTGACTTCTCGATGGGCACAGTTCTGTGGGGCACCGTGCTCTTGGTCCAGACGCTGGTTGTGAATATGACTTTGTTGTTAACCAGTTGTGTGTCTCTGGGTCAACTCCCGTGTGTTTTTGAGTGAGTTTTCTAATCTGCAAAGTAAATGTACAGGATTATCCAGACTCCCATGTCAGCAAGTTATCGAGAGGGGTTAATCAGAGACTGTTTCATATAGTGTGTACCTGCGCGCCGCATTCTAGACCTGCGATGGCAATTATGAGCTCAGGATAGAGATGGTGTCCAGCAGGTAACATACGTGGCTCCATATTGAAACAGGAAGCCCACTGTGGAGATTTGGTCCTTCTGTTGATGGCCACCGGCCACCTAGTCTTCTCCTGCTATAACTGCTTCACTGGCTCAGCAGCTGAGCCAGAAGCCAGTGATATCATAACCAGGTGGCTAACTGGGCCAAAGGGCTGATAGATATTTGTTATTTTGTTGTCTTGGGAAACCCACCTACCCTCCATGCAAACCTTCTGGTGTGAGTTATCTGTGGAAGGAATCATAGGCTCACAGTAATTCACATCTTTCTTCTTGAAAATGTGCCCATATTCCTTTCTGAACCTGACAAGGTGGCCCCTGTGTCCACCAAGAAATTTACTGCCTGGCCTCCTACTTGGAGAGTTAGCCTGGGCTTTTGGCGGCGAAGTGAAACAGAGCCCTGACCCCTTCATTGAGCTTCTTCAAGCATTATTGTCTCTTGCTTGGGTCTTTCTACGTGCAGATGAGGCCCATCCACTCTAGTGGAGGGTCGTGCACCTCTCCTGGGGTTTTCAAGGCACTGATTTTTCCAGTGTCCTTCTTTCCTGCAGTAGACACATTGGTCCTTCCCCATGGCTTGGCGGTGCCCACAGGTTAGTCTCTCCGTGAGTGGGCCATGCTCTCCTTTTCCTGAGTCTCTGGGGTATCTCATGGCAATTACGATTATTTTAGCTAGCTTCTTTGTCTCTGTCGTGCTAGGGTCATCTCTGTTGTTATACACTCAATGAGCCACTTGTACCAAATCGCTAAGATTTTTCCCTTCAAACCCTTCCCACTTCTTTGTCATGTCTGAGGCAGACTGACTGAGTAATAAAGGCAATACTTATTGCCCTCCTGTTTTCAGTGCCTCCGGGCCGTTAGGGGTATAAAGCCCGTAGGCTTCCCTCAGCCACTCTAGAAAGGCAGGCGGATATTCTCTTATAGGAACCTGAAAATTCTCACTGACCTTAGATAAATTCATAGGTTTCCTAGCTCTTCTGCAGAGGGTCATGTAAGAGCAATGGTTGATACCTGGTAAAGTCCTCTGGGCCTTGCTAGGAATTGAGATCCCACATTGTTGGTGTAGTGGCCAAAAGAGTTTCTCCCAAGTGGGGAGTGCCCGCTCGCTGACCATCAGGTTCACTGACTGCTTACTGGGCCTCTGTCTGGAAGGGCTACCCTCCTCCGTTGTGAACAGCACCTGGAGAAGTTGTTGGCAAGCATTCCAGGTGGGCTGATGAGTATGGAAGTCATACCAGTACTAGTGTGTGTGGGGGGCTGCTTGTTAGGGGTGGGGGTGAGTTTGGGGGGCCGGTGGGGGAGGGAGTGACTCAATAAGGGCCTGTTAGAAGTTTTCTATTTCTGGACCCTAGAAACCTTATAGGGCGGGGGTTGAAAGAAAGGGTTTGAAGCCAGCTCTCCCACTCCCAGAGTTCTCCTGCAAAATGGGATAAAGCCGATTAGGGGAGAGTGATGGGGAGGGGAGGGGAGGGGAGGTGTGGGGGAGGGGTGAGGGAGGGGAGGGGTGGGGGAGGGTGATGTGGAGGGATGGCCTCCACCTATGTGGTTTTGGGAACTTGGACCGTTTGTTTTTCCGGTCCTTCCATGTTTCCTGAAACCTTGGAAACAAGGGCCCTTTCTTTGCGGGAGGGAGTAAGTCTTTTATATTTGCAGGCTTCTTAGTGGCAATGTCAGCCCACACTTGAAGTAACGGGATCAGATCGGGATATCCTGGTTCCCTTTAAACATAACTATGAACTCTTAGTAATAGGGGGTGGGAAAACTAGTCTTGCGTGGGTCAATCAGGGACTCCTTCTGCCCCATCACTTTTAAACAAATTGTAGAGTCTCCAAGCTTTTGGGTTGAAACCACATCCTCTTGGTGAATGCCGAGAGCAGGGGTCCTCAAACTACAACCTGTGGGCCACATGCAGACAGCCGAGGACGTTGATCCTTTCTGCCGGGTGTATGTGCCCCATTTATTTTTTTTTTTGAACTTCAAATCAAGATGTGCAGTGTGCACATGAATTTGTTCGTAATATTTGTTTTTTTAAACTATAGTCTTTCCTTCAAAAGGCCTGAGGGATAGTGAACTGGCCCCCTGGGTAAACAGTTTAAAGACCCCTGCCCTAAGGTATCCTGGACTTAGGGGTTATTAATCTCCCAGCCCTGAAACATCCCTGAACATTCTACCCGTTGTAGGAGGCACCATGGGAATTTGGACCCCGGGTAATTTACAAGCCTTTACTCCAATTGAACCCAAGAAAATTCAAAATGGCTTAGGCAGTTACTCTATTTTGGTCACTTTTGACTCGTCCTGCACTAGCCCATTATTTCCATTTAACTCTATAACGCGAAGCATGATGTTTTCATAACATTAAAAATGTATATATTAATACATATATATATATATATTTATAACTATGAAAGTCCACAACAAAAAGAAAATTTTTTCCCAAAATTAAAATTGAAGCGTTATAGGGTTAAAAAGAAGGATGGGTCTTATCAGCGGGTCCAAGACCTTAGCATCATAAATGAATCAGTGATCCGACTGCACCTAGTAGTGCCCAAACCTGTGCCCTCCTAGGGGAAAGTGTGAATGCTTTTATCCCTCTTCCTGTACTTCCAATGAACAAACACACATGTCTGGTAATCCTAAGATTATTTTTGTTTCCTGTGACACTCACCTAATTTCAAGGCCACTGCCACCTCACAAGCTTAGCCTTGTCGTAGTCAAACTGTTCACCTTTTAGACCGTTTGTTTTTCTCAGAAGTTATCGGGTGATTAAAGCTTCTGAACCAAGTGTGCCAGGTCCACGACTACCATCTCCTGGACCACCTCAACCTTATCCATCCTGGATAAAGTTGCCCTCAATGGACAACCCCTCCCAGCAGTGTAGGAAGGGTATGGACCCAAAGCCCCACCTCGCCCCTTTTGCCAGCAGGAAGCAGCTAGAGATGTCGTCGCCCAGTACCCCCAAAGATTTGGGTCCATATCTCTTCAGGGGGGCAAATGTTAGGTAGCTATGCTAGGGACTGGGGCATCCGTTATGCATGCCCATAGGGCCAAGATAAGAGCCCAGTTAGGAGAGGCACCCTGTGCATGCTCAGAGGTCCAGATTTCTGGCCATGAAGGGGAGGTCACCTGGGTGGTTCCTGTACCTGGATTGACCAATCTAGGCCATGTAAATTCAATTCAGCCACTGGGGTCGGCCAGACTTGCCCACCACGCCTCCCTACGCTCATAAAACTCTCTTGAGTGCAGACCAGGCTTCTGCATGATTTCTCTCTCACTCAGGAAGGCTCTTTGGAGGCAGCTGTGCTGCACATGAGTGGCTGGTGGATACTGTTCAGATGCATGGCTTTCTGCTTGCAAGGGTTTTTGTCTCAGCTGACTGTAAGGGAGGAGGTAGTACGTCTGGATCACAGAGTATCCATGTCCACAAACGAGGCTGCTCATTCCACAGTCCTGGAAGTGCTTTATGAAAACCCTCTGCTTTGCAATGTCACTCTTTGTAGATTAGAGTGGGAGGGGCTGGGACCAAGGTATGCTGCCTCTTACTCCCAGTTGCAGGTTTCTGGATGCTGATTGTATCTCTTACAGCATCAGTTAGTGGGCTTGTTGTCTGCCTCAGGCTTTGTTCACGGAGATCCTCCAGCTAGTTGGTGGTGTGTGCGCATGAGCAGAGACTTCCTGCCAATCCCCCATGAGTAGTAGAGCTCCCATGGTGTGGACTCCATGAAAGCCTTGCCCCAGGCAGCATGCTTACAAAGGAGGGTGGGCCCTGCAGGACAGAGGACCATTCCCCCTGTGGAATGGCCTCAGAGATCCACCTCCCTCTCTGGCCAGCTGCTGGGGCTGTGGGTCCTAAGCATCATGGCTGACTCAATAATAGACACAGGGTGAGGCGACTCCAGTAGCTGTTTTGACTGGTCTAATCCAGCCTGAGATCATCCTTGCATGAGCCCCTGCCAAGATTATTTTTGTTTCTTTTATGATCTTTTCATTAGTGGCTCCTACAACACTAACCACCATCCATAAATACATCATCTGTTTGAAGCCCATCTGTACATTAATTGCCCTCCTTATTCACAAAATATCCACTCTCCACCCAAGCCCCTGGCCTCAGCTCCTCATTTTCCGCCCCTCAATGCCCGCCACCCATCCCTCATCAATCCTTGGAAATGTACTAATTCTTTTGTCATATTTTCACCCACCTTTCTTTTGAGGTCAATGAAGATCCTTGTAATCGGTTCCCACTTTCCATCCTGCCCTTCCTCCACCCTCCCAGTATCTCCACTCATAACACTGGTAAAGGGCCCATCCACTCTGGATTCCCCGTGTTTGAAATTCCTATCGGTACTAGAATACCTTCTCTAGTTTGGCCAGATTAGTATGGTAGAACTGGGATCATGATAGTGGGGCAAGAGAAAGCATTAAGAACTAGAGGAAAGTTGTGTTTCATCTTTGCTGTCTCATACCCTGTATTCTTTAATCTCCACTCTGAGATCCTTCTGTAAGGGGATGTCCAGTGCACTGCAAATAGGTTTTGGGTCTATACCCGGCAGTCCCCTCTCATTCTCCATGATAAGATTTTTTTGTTCTCATGATACCTGTTGCCTTATCCCTTTAAAACTTTGTGATCACACAGGCTGGTATGCTTTCTCCATGTGGGCTCTGTTGCTTCAGAGCCAGATGGCTGTTTCTTTACCCTCAGGCCTTTAAGACCCCACACGCTATATCTTTAGGTAGCTGGACACCATCGGCTTTCTTCACCACATTTGCTTATGCAGCCGCTTTGTGGTCAGTGATTGTGTAGGGAAGGTGAGCATCTTAGAATGCCAATTTAATAGAACAGTGTTATTGCAATGAGGGAGTCCTTGAGCGGAGGCCCTATGTCCATCTGCTACCTTAATACTAAATCTATAAACATATGGACATAGATCTATTTCCCCATGCCCCTTTGTAAATATATGTACATATGTACATGCCTTTATTTAGACGTCTATAACTGGCCCTTGCTTCCCAGCTCACTCTTCTATACTCTTTGATTTTCCTCTTGTGCCCACTGACATGCTCAGTCTTCCTTTGGGTTTCAGTAATTCCTCTTGGTTACATTACCTTTGATCACGCCCTACCAGGCCTCCTACATCCCCCTCACTATCGTTTTCCATCACTTGTTGTACCCTTGTCTCTGGGTTTCTTTACAGCACTTCCTTTCCCCCCACCGTGCTCACTCCCATGCCCAATGGAAAGGGCCGGTCACATGTTTACTCCTCCAGATTGTTCATCCAGCCTCTCTTAATTAGACAGACCTGTAAAGGTAATAACATGCACAAAACAAGACTGAGCTAAACCAAGCAGCAAAAAGAAAAAAAAAACAAACAAAAATGAAAACAAAACCCAACCCAAATCCAATGACACTAAAAGAAAACAACACTAACCAGAAAGAAAAGTACAAGGACTGTGTGGTGAACTTTAGGAGTGTTTTCCAGTCCAGTCTGTGGGGGCACCGAACCCTGACCACAAAGTCCACCTTTGGCATTCCCCGGGGACTTTGATGCTCCGTTTTCTTACTCTTCCGCTGCACTCTCTTAGTGTCATGCATCGAAGTGGCAGGATCAGTTCGGGCGCAGTTCCCACACTGTGTGTCCAGTGTTGTCCCCTCTAAGGCTAAGGGTCTTTGAGGGACGTTTCTCATCGTGGGGCTGCCCATGTGGTCTTCTCTGTGGATTGGCTTCTCTGATTGGGAACATCATCCTCAAGGTGTATTGGGCCAGGGTGTGCTCCATTCTCCCCTCCTCCCCCTTGTTCTGCCCTGTGTTCACTGATCAGATATGTCCCTCTCCGCGAGCTGCAGATCCGGTGCCATCCTGTGAAATACAATCTTTTGGGGCTGCAAGGATGTGGGGGGGTGGGTATCAGCTCAGATCTTTTGAGAGTCCAGGAGATATTGACTTCTCGATGGGCACAGTTCTGTGGGGCACCGTGCTCTTGGTCCAGACGCTGGTTGTGAATATGACTTTGTTGTTAACCAGTTGTGTGTCTCTGGGTCAACTCCCGTGTGTTTTTGAGTGAGTTTTCTAATCTGCAAAGTAAATGTACAGGATTATCCAGACTCCCATGTCAGCAAGTTATCGAGAGGGGTTAATCAGAGACTGTTTCATATAGTGTGTACCTGCGCGCCGCATTCTAGACCTGCGATGGCAATTATGAGCTCAGGATAGAGATGGTGTCCAGCAGGTAACATACGTGGCTCCATATTGAAACAGGAAGCCCACTGTGGAGATTTGGTCCTTCTGTTGATGGCCACCGGCCACCTAGTCTTCTCCTGCTATAACTGCTTCACTGGCTCAGCAGCTGAGCCAGAAGCCAGTGATATCATAACCAGGTGGCTAACTGGGCCAAAGGGCTGATAGATATTTGTTATTTTGTTGTCTTGGGAAACCCACCTACCCTCCATGCAAACCTTCTGGTGTGAGTTATCTGTGGAAGGAATCATAGGCTCACAGTAATTCACATCTTTCTTCTTGAAAATGTGCCCATATTCCTTTCTGAACCTGACAAGGTGGCCCCTGTGTCCACCAAGAAATTTACTGCCTGGCCTCCTACTTGGAGAGTTAGCCTGGGCTTTTGGCGGCGAAGTGAAACAGAGCCCTGACCCCTTCATTGAGCTTCTTCAAGCATTATTGTCTCTTGCTTGGGTCTTTCTACGTGCAGATGAGGCCCATCCACTCTAGTGGAGGGTCGTGCACCTCTCCTCGGGTTTTCAAGGCACTGATTTTTCCAGTGTCCTTCTTTCCTGCAGTAGGCACATTGGTCCTTCCCCATGGCTTGGCGGTGCCCACAGGTTAGTCTCTCCGTGAGTGGGCCATGCTCTCCTTTTCCTGAGTCTCTGGGGTATCTCATGGCAATTATGATTATTTTAGCTAGCTTCTTTGTCTCTGTCGTGCTAGGGTCATCTCTGTTGTTATACACTCAATGAGCCACTTATACCAAATCGCTAAGATTTTTCCCTTCAAACCCTTCCCACTTCTTTGTCATGTCTGAGGCAGACTGACTGAGTAATAAAAGCAATACTTATTGCCCTCCTGTTTTCAGTGCCTCCGGGCCGTTAGGGGTATAAAGCCCGTAGGCTTCCCTCAGCCACTCTAGAAAGGCAGGCGGATATTCTCTTATAGGAACCTGAAAATTCTCACTGACCTTAGATAAATTCATAGGTTTCCTAGCTCTTCTGCAGAGGGTCATGTAAGAGCAATGGTTGATACCTGGTAAAGTCCTCTGGGCCTTGCTAGGAATTGAGATCCCACATTGTTGGTGTAGTGGCCAAAAGAGTTTCTCTCAAGTGGGGAGTGCCCGCTCGCTGACCATCAGGTTCACTGACTGCTTACTGGGCCTCTGTCTGGAAGGGCTACCCTCCTCCGTTGTGAACAGCACCTGGAGAAGTTGTTGGCAAGCATTCCAGGTGGGCTGATGAGTATGGAAGTCATACCAGTACTAGTGTGTGTGGGGGGATGCTTGTAAGGGGTGGGGGTGAGTTTGGGGGGTCGGTGGGGGAGGGAGTGACTCAATAAGGGCCTGTTAGAAGTTTTCTATTTCTGGACCCTAGAAACCTTATAGGGCGGGGGTTGAAAGAAAGGGTTTGAAGCCAGCTCTCCCACTCCCAGAGTTCTCCTGCAAAATGGGATAAAGCCGATTAGGGGAGAGTGATGGGGAGGAGAGGGGAGGGGAGGAGTGGGGGAGTGATGGGGGAGGGGAGGGGTGTGGGAGGGGAGGGGTGGGGGAGGGTGATGGGGAGGGATGGCCTCCACCTATGTGGTTTTGGGAACTTGGACCGTTTGTTTTTCCGGTCCTTCCATGTTTCCTGAAACCTTGGAAACAAGGGCCCTTTCTTTGTGGGAGGGAGTAAGTCTTTTATATTTGCAGGCTTCTTAGTGGCAATGTCAGCCCACACTTGAAGTAACGGGATCAGATCGGGATATCCTGGTTCCCTTTAACCATAACTATGAACTCTTAGTAACAGGGGATGGGAAAACTAGTCTTGCGTGGGTCAATCAGGGACTCCTTCTGCCCCATCACTTTTAAACAAATTGTAGAGTCTCCAAGCTTTTGGGTTGAAACCACATCCTCTTGGTGAATGCCGAGGGCAGGGGTCCTCAAACTACAACCTGTGGGCCACATGCAGACAGCCGAGGACGTTGATCCTTTCTGCCGGGTGTATGTGCCCCATTTATTTTTTTTTTTTGAACTTCAAATCAAGATGTGCAGTGTGCACATGAATTTGTTCGTAATATTTGTTTTTTTAAACTATAGTCTTTCCTTCAAAAGGCCTGAGGGATAGTGAACTGGCCCCCTGGGTAAACAGTTTAAGGACCCCTGCCCTAAGGTATCCTGGACTTAGGGGTTATTAATCTCCCAGCCCTGAAACATCCCTGAACATTCTACCCGTTGTAGGAGGCACCATGGGAATTTGGACCCCGGGTAATTTACAAGCCTTTACTCCAATTGAACCCAAGAAAATTCAAAATGACTTAGGCAGTTACTCTATTTTGGTCACTTTTGACTCATCCTGCACTAGCCCATTATTTCCATTTAACTCTATAACGCGAAGCATGATGTTTTCATAACATTAAAAAATATATATATTAATACATATATATATTTATAACTATGAAAGTCCACAACAAAAAGAAAATTTTTTCCCAAAATTAAAATTGAAGTGTTATAGTGTTAAAAAGAAGGATGGGTCTTATCAGCGGGTCCAAGACCTTAGCATCATAAATGAATCAGTGATCAGACTGCACCTAGTAGTGCCCAAACCTGTGCCCTCCTAGGGGAAAGTGTGAATGCTTTTATCCCTCTTCCTGTACTTCCAATGAACAAACACACATGTCTGGTAATCCTAAGATTATTTTTGTTTCCTGTGACACTCACCTAATTTCAAGGCCACTGCCACCTCACAAGCTTAGCCTTGTCGTAGTCAAACTGTTCACCTTTTAGACCGTTTGTTTTTCTCAGAAGTTATCGGGTGATTAAAGCTTCTGAACCAAGTGTGCCAGGTCCACGACTACCATCTCCTGGACCACCTCAACCTTATCCATCCTGGATAAAGTTGCCCTCAATGGACAACCCCTCCCAGCAGTGTAGGAAGGGTATGGACCCAAAGCCCCACCTCGCCCCTTTTGCCAGCAGGATGCAGCTAGAGATGTCGTCGCCCAGTACCCCCAAAGATTTGGGTCCATATCTCTTCAGGGGGGCAAATGTTAGGTAGCTATACTAGGGACTGGGGCATCCGTTATGCATGCCCATAGGGCCAAGATAAGAGCCCAGTTAGGAGAGGCACCCTGTGCATGCTCAGAGGTCCAGATTTCTGGCCATGAAGGGGAGGTCACCTGGGTGGTTCCTGTACCTGGATTGACCAATCTAGGCCATGTAAATTCAATTCAGCCACTGGGGTCGGCCAGACTTGCCCACCACGCCTCCCTACGCTCATAAAACTCTCTTGAGTGCAGACCAGGCTTCTGCATGATTTCTCTCTCACTCAGGAAGGCTCTTTGGAGGCAGCTGTGCTGCACATGAGTGGCTGGTGGATACTGTTCAGATGCATGGCTTTCTGCTTGCAAGGGTTTTTGTCTCAGCTGACTGTAAGGGAGGAGGTAGTACGTCTGGATCACAGAGTATCCATGTCCACAAACGAGGCTGCTCATTCCACAGTCCTGGAAGTGCTTTATGAAAGCCCTCTGCTTTGCAATGTCACTCCTTGTAGATTAGAGTGGGAGGGGCTGGGACCAAGGTATGCTGCCTCTTACTCCCAGTTGCAGGTTTCTGGATGCTGATTGTAGCTCTTACAGCATCAGTTAGTGGGCTTGTTGTCTGCCTCAGGCTTTGTTCACGGAGATCCTCCAGCTAGTTGGTGGTGTGTGCGCATGAGCAGAGGCTTCCTGCCAATCCCCCATGAGTAGTAGAGCTCCCATGGTGTGGACTCCATGAAAGCCTTGCCCCAGGCAGCATGCTTACAAAGGAGGGTGGGCCCTGCAGGACAGAGGACCATTCCCCCTGTGGAATGGCCTCAGAGATCCACCTCCCTCTCTGGCCAGCTGCTGGGGCTGTGGGTCCTAAGCATCATGGCTGACTCAGTAATAGACACAGGGTGAGGCGACTCCAGTAGCTGTTTTGACTGGTCTAATCCAGCCTGAGATCATCCTTGCATGAGCCCTCTGCCAAGATTATTTTTGTTTCTTTTATGATCTTTTCATTAGTGGCTCCTACAACACTAACCACAATCCATAAATACATCATCTGTTTGAAGCCCATCTGTACATTAATTGCCCTCCTTATTCACAAAATATCCACTCTCCACCCAAGCCCCTGGCCTCAGCTCCTCATTTTCCGCCCCTCAATGCCCGCCACCCATCCCTCATCAATCCTTGGAAATGTACTAATTCTTTTGTCATATTTTCACCCACCTTTCTTTTGAGTTCAATGAAGATCCTTGTAATCGGTTCCCACTTTCCATCCTGCCCTTCCTCCACCCTCCCAGTATCTCCACTCATAACACTGGTAAACGGCCCATCCACTCTGGATTCCCCGTGTTTGAAATTCCTATCGGTACTAGAATACCTTCTCTAGTTTGGCCAGATTAGTATGGTAGAACTGGGATCATGATAGTGGGGCAAGAGAAAGCATTAAGAACTAGAGGAAAGTTGTGTTTTTCTTTGCTGTCTCATACCCTGTATTCTTTAATCTCCACTCTGAGATCCTTCTGTAAGGGGATGTCCAGTGCACTGCAAATAGGTTTTGGGTCTATACCCGGCAGTCCCCTCTCATTCTCCATGATAAGATTTTTTTGTTCTCATGATGCCTGTTGCCTTATCCCTTTAAAACTTTGTGATCACACAGGCTGGTATGCTTTCTCCATGTGGGCTCTGTTGCTTCAGAGCCAGATGGCTGTTTCTTTACCCTCAGGCCTTTAAGACCCCACACGCTATATCTTTAGGTAGCTGGACACCATCGGCTTTCTTCACCACATTTGCTTATGCAGCCGCTTTGTGGTCAGTGATTGTGTAGGGAAGGTGAGCATCTTAGAATGCCAATTTAATAGAACAGTGTTATTGCAATGAGGGAGTCCTTGAGCGGAGGCCCTATGTCCATCTGCTACCTTAATACTAAATCTATAAACATATGGACATAGATCTATTTCCCCATGCCCCTTTGTAAATATATGTACATATGTACATGCCTTTATTTAGACGTCTATAACTGGCCCTTGCTTCCCAGCTCACTCTTCTATACTCTTTGATTTTCCTCTTGTGCCCACTGACATGCTCAGTCTTCCTTTGGGTTTCAGTAATTCCTCTTGGTTACATTACCTTTGATCACGCCCTACCAGGCCTCCTACATCCCCCTCACTACCGTTTTCCATCACTTGTTGTACCCTTGTCTCTGGGTTTCTTTACACCACTTCCTTTCCCCCCACCGTGCTCACTCCCATGCCCAATGGAAAGGGCCGGTCACATGTTTACTCCTCCAGATTGTTCATCCAGCCTCTCTTAATTAGACAGACCTGTAAAGGTAATAACATGCACAAAACAAGACTGAGCTAAACCAAGCAGCAAAAAGAAAAAAAAAAAACCAAAAATGAAAACAAAACCCAACCCAAATCCAATGACACTAAAAGAAAACAACACTAACCAGAAAGAAAAGTACAAGGACTGTGTGGTGAACTTTAGGAGTGTTTTCCAGTCCAGTCTGTGGGGGCACCGAACCCTGACCACAAAGTCCACCTTTGGCATTCCCCGGGGACTTTGATGCTCCGTTTTCTTACTCTTCCGCTGCACTCTCTTAGTGTCATGCATCGAAGTGGCAGGATCAGTTCGGGCGCAGTTCCCACACTGTGTGTCCAGTGTTGTCCCCTCTAAGGCTATGGGTCTTTGAGGGACGTTTCTCATCGTGGGGCTGCCCATGTGGTCTTCTCTGTGGATTGGCTTCTCTGATTGGGAACATCATCCTCAAGGTGTATTGGGCCAGGATGTGCTCCATTCTCCCCTCCTCCCCCTTGTTCTGCCCTGTGTTCTCTGATCAGATATGTCCCTCTCCGCGAGCTGCAGATCCGGTGCCATCCTGTGAAATACAATCTTTTGGGGCTGCAAGGATGTGGGGGGGTGGGTATCAGCTCAGATCTTTTGAGAGTCCAGGAGATATTGACTGCTCGATGGGCACAGTTCTGTGGGGCACCGTGCTCTTGGTCCAGACGCTGGTTGTGAATATGACTTTGTTGTTAACCAGTTGTGTGTCTCTGGGTCAACTCCCGTGTGTTTTTGAGTGAGTTTTCTAATCTGCAAAGTAAATGTACAGGATTATCCAGACTCCCATGTCAGCAAGTTATCGAGAGGGGTTAATCAGAGACTGTTTCATATAGTGTGTACCTGCGTGCCGCATTCTAGACCTGCGATGGCAATTATGAGCTCAGGATAGAGATGGTGTCCAGCAGGTAACATACGTGGCTCCATATTGAAACAGGAAGCCCACTGTGGAGATTTGGTCCTTCCGTTGATGGCCACCGGCCACCTAGTCTTCTCCTGCTATAAGTGCTTCACTGGCTCAGCAGCTGAGCCAGAAGCCAGTGATATCATAACCAGGTGGCTAACTGGGCCAAAGGGCTGATAGATATTTGTTATTTTGTTGTCTTGGGAAACCCACCTACCCTCAATGCAAACCTTCTGGTGTGAGTTATCTGTGGAAGGAATCATAGGCTCACAGTAATTCACATCTTTCTTCTTGAAAATGTGCCCATATTCCTTTCTGAACCTGACAAGGTGGCCCCTGTGTCCACCAAGAAATTTACTGCCTGGCCTCCTACTTGGAGAGTTAGCCTGGGCTTTTGGCGGCGAAGTGAAACAGAGCCCTGACCCCTTCATTGAGCTTCTTCAAGCATTATTGTCTCTTGCTTGGGTCTTTCTACGTGCAGATGAGGCCCATCCACTCTAGTGGAGGGTCGTGCACCTCTCCTGGGGTTTTCAAGGCACTGATTTTTCCAGTGTCCTTCTTTCCTGCAGTAGGCACATTGGTCCTTCCCCATGGCTTGGCGGTGCCCACAGGTTAGTCTCTCCGTGAGTGGGCCATGCTCTCCTTTTCCTGAGTCTCTGGGGTCTCTCATGGCAATTCCTAGTATTTTAGCTAGCTTCTTTGTCTCTGTCATGCTAGGGTCATCTCTGTTGTTATACACTCAATGAGCCACTTGTACCAAATCGCTAAGATTTTTCCCTTCAAACCCTTCCCACTTCTTTGTCATGTCTGAGGCAGACTGACTGAGTAATAAAGGCAATACTTATTGCCCTCCTGTTTTCAGTGCCTCCGGGCCGTTAGGGGTATAAAGCCCGTAGGCTTCCCTCAGCCACTCTAGAAAGGCAGGCGGATATTCTCTTATAGGAACCTGAAAATTCTCACTGACCTTAGATAAATTCATAGGTTTCCTAGCTCTTCTGCAGAGGGTCATGTAAGAGCAATGGTTGATACCTGGTAAAGTCCTCTGGGCCTTGCTAGGAATTGAGATCCCACATTGTTGGTGTAGTGGCCAAAAGAGTTTCTCTCAAGTGGGGAGTGCCCGCTCGCTGACCATCAGGTTCACTGACTGCTTACTGGGCCTCTGTCTGGAAGGGCTACCCTCCTCCGTTGTGAACAGCACCTGGAGAAGTTGTTGGCAAGCATTCCAGGTGGGCTGATGAGTATGGAAGTCATACCAGTACTAGTGTGTGTGGGGGGCTGCTTGTTAGGGGTGGGGGTGAGTTTGGGGGGCCGGTGGGGGAGGGAGTGACTCAATAAGGGCCTGTTAGAAGTTTTCTATTTCTGGACCCTAGAAACCTTATAGGGCGGGGGTTGAAAGAAAGGGTTTGAAGCCAGCTCTCCCACTCCCAGAGTTCTCCTGCAAAATGGGATAAAGCCGATTAGGGGAGAGTGATGGGGAGGGGAGGGGAGGGGAGGGGTGGGGGAGTGATGGGGGAGGGGAGGGCTGAGGGAGGGGAGGGGTGGGGGAGGGTGATGGGGAGGGATGGCCTCCACCTATGTGGTTTTGGGAACTTGGACCGTTTGTTTTTCCGGTCCTTCCATGTTTCCTGAAACCTTGGAAACAAGGGCCCTTTCTTTGCGGGAGGGAGTAAGTCTTTTATATTTGCAGGCTTCTTAGTGGCAATGTCAGCCCACACTTGAAGTAACGGGATCAGATCGGGATATCCTGGTTCCCTTTAACCATAACTATGAACTCTTAGTAACAGGGGATGGGAAAACTAGTCTTGCGTGGGTCAATCAGGGACTCCTTCTGCCCCATCACTTTTAAACAAATTGTAGAGTCTCCAAGCTTTTGGGTTGAAACCACATCCTCTTGGTGAATGCCGAGAGCAGGGGTCCTCAAACTACAACCTGTGGGCCACATGCAGACAGCCGAGGACGTTGATCCTTTCTGCCGGGTGTATGTGTCCCATTTATTTTTTTTTGAACTTCAAATCAAGATGTGCAGTGTGCACATGAATTTGTTCGTAATATTTGTTTTTTTAAACTATAGTCTTTCCTTCAAAAGGCCTGAGGGATAGTGAACTGGCCCCCTGGGTAAACAGTTTAAGGACCCCTGCCCTAAGGTATCCTGGACTTAGGGGTTATTAATCTCCCAGCCCTGAAACATCCCTGAACATTCTACCCGTTGTAGGAGGCACCATGGGAATTTGGACCCCGGGTAATTTACAAGCCTTTACTCCAATTGAACCCAAGAAAATTCAAAATGGCTTAGGCAGTTACTCTATTTTGGTCACTTTTGACTCGTCCTGCACTAGCCCATTATTTCCATTTAACTCTATAACGCGAAGCATGATGTTTTCATAACATTAAAAATGTATATATTAATACATATATATATATATATATATTTATAACTATGAAAGTCCACAACAAAAAGAAAATTTTTTCCCAAAATTAAAATTGAAGCGTTATAGGGTTAAAAAGAAGGATGGGTCTTATCAGCGGGTCCAAGACCTTAGCATCATAAATGAATCAGTGATCCGACTGCACCTAGTAGTGCCCAAACCTGTGCCCTCCTAGGGGAAAGTGTGAATGCTTTTATCCCTCTTCCTGTACTTCCAATGAACAAACACACATGTCTGGTAATCCTAAGATTATTTTTGTTTCCTGTGACACTCACCTAATTTCAAGGCCACTGCCACCTCACAAGCTTAGCCTTGTCGTAGTGAAACTGTTCACCTTTTAGACCGTTTGTTTTTCTCAGAAGTTATCGGGTGATTAAAGCTTCTGAACCAAGTGTGCCAGGTCCACGACTACCATCTCCTGGACCACCTCAACCTTATCCATCCTGGATAAAGTTGCCCTCAATGGACAACCCCTCCCAGCAGTGTAGGAAGGGTATGGACCCAAAGCCCATCCTCGCCCCTTTTGCCAGCAGGAAGCAGCTAGAGATGTCGTCGCCCAGTACCCCCAAAGATTTGGGTCCATATCTCTTCAGGGGGGCAAATGTTAGGTAGCTATACTAGGGACTGGGGCATCCGTTATGCATGCCCATAGGGCCAAGATAAGAGCCCAGTTAGGAGAGGCACCCTGTGCATGCTCAGAGGTCCAGATTTCTGGCCATGAAGGGGAGGTCACCTGGGTGGTTCCTGTACCTGGATTGACCAATCTAGGCCATGTAAATTCAATTCAGCCACTGGGGTCGACCAGACTTGCCCACCACGCCTCCCTAACGCTCATAAAACTCTCTTGAGTGCAGACCAGGCTTCTGCATGATTTCTCTCTCACTCAGGAAGGCTCTTTGGAGGCAGCTGTGCTGCACATAAATGGCTGGTGGATACTGTTCAGATGCATGGCTTTCTGCTTGCAAGGGTTTTTGTCTCAGCTGACTGTAAGGGAGGAGGTAGTACGTCTGGATCACAGAGTATCCATGTCCACAAACGAGGCTGCTCATTCCACAGTCCTGGAAGTGCTTTATGAAAACCCTCTGCTTTGCAATGTCACTCCTTGTAGATTAGAGTGGGAGGGGCTGGGACCAAGGTATGCTGCCTCTTACTCCCAGTTGCAGGTTTCTGGATGCTGATTGTATCTCTTACAGCATCAGTTAGTGGGCTTGTTGTCTGCCTCAGGCTTTGTTCACGGAGATCCTCCAGCTAGTTGGTGGTGTGTGCGCATGAGCAGAGGCTTCCTGCCAATCCCCCATGAGTAGTAGAGCTCCCATGGTGTGGACTCCATGAAAGCCTTGCCCCAGGCAGCATGCTTACAAAGGAGGGTGGGCCCTGCAGGACAGAGGACCATTCCCCCTGTGGAATGGCCTCAGAGATCCACCTCCCTCTCTGGCCAGCTGCTGGGGCTGTGGGTCCTAAGCATCATGGCTGACTCAGTAATAGACACAGGGTGAGGCGACTCCAGTAGCTGTTTTGACTGGTCTAATCCAGCCTGAGATCATCCTTGCATGAGCCCTCTGCCAAGATTATTTTTGTTTCTTTTATGATCTTTTCATTAGTGGCTCCTACAACACTAACCACAATCCATAAATACATCATCTGTTTGAAGCACATCTGTACATTAATTGCCCTCCTTATTCACAAAATATCCACTCTCCACCCAAGCCCCTGGCCTCATCTCCTTATTTTTCCCCCCTCAATGCCCGCCACCCATCCCTCATCAATCCTTGGAAATGTACTAATTCTTTTGTCATATTTTCACCCACCTTTCTTTTGAGGTCAATGAAGATCCTTGTAATCGGTTCCCACTTTCCATCCTGCCCTTCCTCCACCCTCCCGGTATCTCCACTCATAACACTGGTAAAGGGCCCATCCACTCTGGATCCCCCGTGTTTGAAATTCCTATCGGTACTAGAATACCTTCTCTAGTTTGGCCAGATTAGTATGGTAGAACTGGGATCATGATAGTGGGGCAAGAGAAAGCATTAAGAACTAGAGGAAAGTTGTGTTTCATCTTTGCTGTCTCATACCCTGTATTCTTTAATCTCCACTCTGAGATCCTTCTGTAAGGGGATGTCCAGTGCACTGCAAATAGGTTTTGGGTCTATACCCGGCAGTCCCCTCTCATTCTCCATGATAAGATTTTTTTGTTCTCATGATGCCTGTTGCCTTATCCCTTTAAAACTTTGTGATCACACAGGCTGGTATGCTTTCTCCATGTGGGATCTGTTGCTTCAGAGCCAGATGGCTGTTTCTTTACCCTCAGGCCTTTAAGACCCCACACGCTATATCTTTAGGTAGCTGGACACCATCGGCTTTCTTCACCACATTTGCTTATGCAGCCGCTTTGTGGTCAGTGATTGTGTAGGGAAGGTGAGCATCTTAGAATGCCAATTTAATAGAACAGTGTTATTGCAATGAGGGAGTCCTTGAGCGGAGGCCCTATGTCCATCTGCTACCTTAATACTAAATCTATAAACATATGGACATAGATCTATTTCCCCATGCCCCTTTGTAAATATATGTACATATGTACATGCCTTTATTTAGACGTCTATAACTGGCCCTTGCTTCCCAGCTCACTCTTCTATACTCTTTGATTTTCCTCTTGTGCCCACTGACATGCTCAGTCTTCCTTTGGGTTTCAGTAATTCCTCTTGGTTACATTACCTTTGATCACGCCCTACCAGGCCTCCTACATCCCCCTCACTACCGTTTTCCATCACTTGTTGTACCCTTGTCTCTGGGTTTCTTTACAGCACTTCCTTTCCCCCCACCGTGCTCACTCCCATGCCCAATGGAAAGGGCCGGTCACATGTTTACTCCTCCAGATTGTTCATCCAGCCTCTCTTAATTAGACAGACCTGTAAAGGTAATAACATGCACAAAACAAGACTGAGCTAAACCAAGCAGCAAAAAGAAAAAAAAACAAACAAAAATGAAAACAAAACCCAACCCAAATCCAATGACACTAAAAGAAAACAACACTAACCAGAAAGAAAAGTACAAGGACTGTGTGGTGAACTTTAGGAGTGTTTTCCAGTCCAGTCTGTGGGGGCACCGAACCCTGACCACAAAGTCCACCTTTGGCATTCCCCGGGGACTTTGATGCTCCGTTTTCTTACTCTTCCGCTGCACTCTCTTAGTGTCATGCATCGAAGTGGCAGGATCAGTTCGGGCGCAGTTCCCACACTGTGTGTCCAGTGTTGTCCCCTCTAAGGCTAAGGGTCTTTGAGGGACGTTTCTCATCGTGGGGCTGCCCATGTGGTCTTCTCTGTGGATTGGCTTCTCTGATTGGGAACATCATCCTCAAGGTGTATTGGGCCAGGATGTGCTCCATTCTCCCCTCCTCCCCCTTGTTCTGCCCTGTGTTCTCTGATCAGATATGTCCCTCTCCGCGAGCTGCAGATCCGGTGCCATCCTGTGAAATACAATCTTTTGGGGCTGCAAGGATGTGGGGGCGTGGGTATCAGCTCAGATCTTTTGAGAGTCCAGGAGATATTGACTGCTCGATGGGCACAGTTCTGTGGGGCACCGTGCTCTTGGTCCAGACGCTGGTTGTGAATATGACTTTGTTGTTAACCAGTTGTGTGTCTCTGGGTCAACTCCCGTGTGTTTTTGAGTGAGTTTTCTAATCTGCGAAGTAAATGTACAGGATTATCCAGACTCCCATGTCAGCAAGTTATCGAGAGGGGTTAATCAGAGACTGTTTCATATAGTGTGTACCTGCGTGCCGCATTCTAGACCTGCGATGGCAATTATGAGCTCAGGATAGAGATGGTGTCCAGCAGGTAACATACGTGGCTCCATATTGAAACAGGAAGCCCACTGTGGAGATTTGGTCCTTCCGTTGATGGCCACCGGCCTCCTAGTCTTCTCCTGCTATAAGTGCTTCACTGGCTCAGCAGCTGAGCCAGAAGCCAGTGATATCATAACCAGGTGGCTAACTGGGCCAAAGGGCTGATAGATATTTGTTATTTTGTTGTCTTGGGAAACCCACCTACCCTCCATGCAAACCTTCTGGTGTGAGTTATCTGTGGAAGGAATCATAGGCTCACAGTAATTCACATCTTTCTTCTTGAAAATGTGCCCATATTCCTTTCTGAACCTGACAAGGTGGCCCCTGTGTCCACCAAGAAATTTACTGCCTGGCCTCCTACTTGGAGAGTTAGCCTGGGCTTTTGGCGGCGAAGTGAAACAGAGCCCTGACCCCTTCATTGAGCTTCTTCAAGCATTATTGTCTCTTGCTTGGGTCTTTCTACGTGCAGATGAGGCCCATCCACTCTAGTGGAGGGTCGTGCACCTCTCCTGGGGTTTTCAAGGCACTGATTTTTCCAGTGTCCTTCTTTCCTGCAGTAGGCACATTGGTCCTTCCCCATGGCTTGGCGGTGCCCACAGGTTAGTCTCTCCGTGAGTGGGCCATGCTCTCCTTTTCCTGAGTCTCTGGGGTATCTCATGGCAATTACGATTATTTTAGCTAGCTTCTTTGTCTCTGTCATGCTAGGGTCATCTCTGTTGTTATACACTCAATGAGCCACTTGTACCAAATCGCTAAGATTTTTCCCTTCAAACCCTTCCCACTTCTTTGTCATGTCTGAGGCAGACTGACTGAGTAATAAAGGCAATACTTATTGCCCTCCTGTTTTCAGTGCCTCCGGGCCGTTAGGGGTATAAAGCCCGTAGGCTTCCCTCAGCCACTCTAGAAAGGCAGGCGGATATTCTCTTATAGGAACCTGAAAATTCTCACTGACCTTAGATAAATTCATAGGTTTCCTAGCTCTTCTGCAGAGGGTCATGTAAGAGCAATGGTTGATACCTGGTAAAGTCCTCTGGGCCTTGCTAGGGATTGAGATCCCACATTGTTGGTGTAGTGGCCAAAAGAGTTTCTCTCAAGTGGGGAGTGCCCGCTCGCTGACCATCAGGTTCACTGACTGCTTACTGGGCCTCTGTCTGGAAGGGCTACCCTCCTCCGTTGTGAACAGCACCTGGAGAAGTTGTTGGCAAGCATTCCAGGTGGGCTTATGAGTATGGAAGTCATACCAGTACTAGTGTGTGTGGGGGGCTGCTTGTTAGGGGTGGGGGTGAGTTTGGGGGGCCGGTGGGGGAGGGAGTGACTCAATAAGGGCCTGTTAGAAGTTTTCTATTTCTGGACCCTAGAAACCTTATAGGGCGGGGGTTGAAAGAAAGGGTTTGAAGCCAGCTCTCCCACTCCCAGAGTTCTCCTGCAAAATGGGATAAAGCCGATTAGGGGAGAGTGATGGGGAGGGGAGGGGAGGGGAGGGGTGGGGGAGTGATGGGGGAGGGGAGGGCTGAGGGAGGGGAGGGGTGGGGGAGGGTGATGGGGAGGGATGGCCTCCACCTATGTGGTTTTGGGAACTTGGACCGTTTGTTTTTCCGGTCCTTCCATGTTTCCTGAAACCTTGGAAACAAGGGCCCTTTCTTTGCGGGAGGGAGTAAGTCTTTTATATTTGCAGGCTTCTTAGTGGCAATGTCAGCCCACACTTGAAGTAACGGGATCAGATCGGGATATCCTGGTTCCCTTTAACCATAACTATGAACTCTTAGTAACAGGGGATGGGAAAACTAGTCTTGCGTGGGTCAATCAGGGACTCCTTCTGCCCCATCACTTTTAAACAAATTGTAGAGTCTCCAAGCTTTTGGGTTGAAACCACATCCTCTTGGTGAATGCCGAGAGCAGGGGTCCTCAAACTACAACCTGTGGGCCACATGCAGACAGCCGAGGACGTTGATCCTTTCTGCCGGGTGTATGTGCCCCATTTATTTTTTTTTGAACTTCAAATCAAGATGTGCAGTGTGCACATGAATTTGTTCGTAATATTTGTTTTTTTAAACTATAGTCTTTCCTTCAAAAGGCCTGAGGGATAGTGAACTGGCCCCCTGGGTAAACAGTTTAAAGACCCCTGCCCTAAGGTATCCTGGACTTAGGGGTTATTAATCTCCCAGCCCTGAAACATCCCTGAACATTCTACCCGTTGTAGGAGGCACCATGGGAATTTGGACCCCGGGTAATTTACAAGCCTTTACTCCAATTGAACCCAAGAAAATTCAAAATGGCTTAGGCAGTTACTCTATTTTGGTCACTTTTGACTCGTCCTGCACTAGCCCATTATTTCCATTTAACTCTATAACGCGAAGCATGATGTTTTCATAACATTAAAAATGTATATATTAATACATATATATATATATTTATAACTATGAAAGTCCACAACAAAAAGAAAATTTTTTCCCAAAATTAAAATTGAAGCGTTATAGGGTTAAAAAGAAGGATGGGTCTTATCAGCGGGTCCAAGACCTTAGCATCATAAATGAATCAGTGATCCGACTGCACCTAGTAGTGCCCAAACCTGTGCCCTCCTAGGGGAAAGTGTGAATGCTTTTATCCCTCTTCCTGTACTTCCAATGAACAAACACACATGTCTGGTAATCCTAAGATTATTTTTGTTTCCTGTGACACTCACCTAATTTCAAGGCCACTGCCACCTCACAAGCTTAGCCTTGTCGTAGTCAAACTGTTCACCTTTTAGACCGTTTGTTTTTCTCAGAAGTTATCGGGTGATTAAAGCTTCTGAACCAAGTGTGCCAGGTCCACGACTACCATCTCCTGGACCACCTCAACCTTATCCATCCTGGATAAAGTTGCCCTCAATGGACAACCCCTCCCAGCAGTGTAGGAAGGGTATGGACCCAAAGCCCATCCTCGCCCCTTTTGCCAGCAGGAAGCAGCTAGAGATGTCGTCGCCCAGTACCCCCAAAGATTTGGGTCCATATCTCTTCAGGGGGGCAAATGTTAGGTAGCTATACTAGGGACTGGGGCATCCGTTATGCATGCCCATAGGGCCAAGATAAGAGCCCAGTTAGGAGAGGCACCCTGTGCATGCTCAGAGGTCCAGATTTCTGGCCATGAAGGGGAGGTCACCTGGGTGGTTCCTGTACCTGGATTGACCAATCTAGGCCATGTAAATTCAATTCAGCCACTGGGGTCGACCAGACTTGCCCACCACGCCTCCCTAACGCTCATAAAACTCTCTTGAGTGCAGACCAGGCTTCTGCATGATTTCTCTCTCACTCAGGAAGGCTCTTTGGAGGCAGCTGTGCTGCACATAAATGGCTGGTGGATACTGTTCAGATGCATGGCTTTCTGCTTGCAAGGGTTTTTGTCTCAGCTGACTGTAAGGGAGGAGGTAGTACGTCTGGATCACAGAGTATCCATGTCCACAAACGAGGCTGCTCATTCCACAGTCCTGGAAGTGCTTTATGAAAACCCTCTGCTTTGCAATGTCACTCCTTGTAGATTAGAGTGGGAGGGGCTGGGACCAAGGTATGCTGCCTCTTACTCCCAGTTGCAGGTTTCTGGATGCTGATTGTATCTCTTACAGCATCAGTTAGTGGGCTTGTTGTCTGCCTCAGGCTTTGTTCACGGAGATCCTCCAGCTAGTTGGTGGTGTGTGCGCATGAGCAGAGGCTTCCTGCCAATCCCCCATGAGTAGTAGAGCTCCCATGGTGTGGACTCCATGAAAGCCTTGCCCCAGGCAGCATGCTTACAAAGGAGGGTGGGCCCTGCAGGACAGAGGACCATTCCCCCTGTGGAATGGCCTCAGAGATCCACCTCCCTCTCTGGCCAGCTGCTGGGGCTGTGGGTCCTAAGCATCATGGCTGACTCAGTAATAGACACAGGGTGAGGCGACTCCAGTAGCTGTTTTGACTGGTCTAATCCAGCCTGAGATCATCCTTGCATGAGCCCTCTGCCAAGATTATTTTTGTTTCTTTTATGATCTTTTCATTAGTGGCTCCTACAACACTAACCACAATCCATAAATACATCATCTGTTTGAAGCACATCTGTACATTAATTGCCCTCCTTATTCACAAAATATCCACTCTCCACCCAAGCCCCTGGCCTCATCTCCTTATTTTTCCCCCCTCAATGCCCGCCACCCATCCCTCATCAATCCTTGGAAATGTACTAATTCTTTTGTCATATTTTCACCCACCTTTCTTTTGAGGTCAATGAAGATCCTTGTAATCGGTTCCCACTTTCCATCCTGCCCTTCCTCCACCCTCCCAGTATCTCCACTCATAACACTGGTAAAGGGCCCATCCACTCTGGATCCCCCGTGTTTGAAATTCCTATCGGTACTAGAATACCTTCTCTAGTTTGGCCAGATTAGTATGGTAGAACTGGGATCATGATAGTGGGGCAAGAGAAAGCATTAAGAACTAGAGGAAAGTTGTGTTTCATCTTTGCTGTCTCATACCCTGTATTCTTTAATCTCCACTCTGAGATCCTTCTGTAAGGGGATGTCCAGTGCACTGCAAATAGGTTTTGGGTCTATACCCGGCAGTCCCCTCTCATTCTCCATGATAAGATTTTTTTGTTCTCATGATGCCTGTTGCCTTATCCCTTTAAAACTTTGTGATCACACAGGCTGGTATGCTTTCTCCATGTGGGATCTGTTGCTTCAGAGCCAGATGGCTGTTTCTTTACCCTCAGGCCTTTAAGACCCCACACGCTATATCTTTAGGTAGCTGGACACCATCGGCTTTCTTCACCACATTTGCTTATGCAGCCGCTTTGTGGTCAGTGATTGTGTAGGGAAGGTGAGCATCTTAGAATGCCAATTTAATAGAACAGTGTTATTGCAATGAGGGAGTCCTTGAGCGGAGGCCCTATGTCCATCTGCTACCTTAATACTAAATCTATAAACATATGGACATAGATCTATTTCCCCATGCCCCTTTGTAAATATATGTACATATGTACATGCCTTTATTTAGACGTCTATAACTGGCCCTTGCTTCCCAGCTCACTCTTCTATACTCTTTGATTTTCCTCTTGTGCCCACTGACATGCTCAGTCTTCCTTTGGGTTTCAGTAATTCCTCTTGGTTACATTACCTTTGATCACGCCCTACCAGGCCTCCTACATCCCCCTCACTACCGTTTTCCATCACTTGTTGTACCCTTGTCTCTGGGTTTCTCTACACCACTTCCTTTCCCCCCACCGTGCTCACTCCCATGCCCAATGGAAAGGGCCGGTCACATGTTTACTCCTCCAGATTGTTCATCCAGCCTCTCTTAATTAGACAGACCTGTAAAGGTAATAACATGCACAAAACAAGACTGAGCTAAACCAAGCAGCAAAAAGAAAAAAAAACAAACAAAAATGAAAACAAAACCCAACCCAAATCCAATGACACTAAAAGAAAACAACACTAACCAGAAAGAAAAGTACAAGGACTGTGTGGTGAACTTTAGGAGTGTTTTCCAGTCCAGTCTGTGGGGGCACCGAACCCTGACCACAAAGTCCACCTTTGGCATTCCCCGGGGACTTTGATGCTCCGTTTTCTTACTCTTCCGCTGCACTCTCTTAGTGTCATGCATCGAAGTGGCAGGATCAGTTCGGGCGCAGTTCCCACACTGTTTGTCCAGTGTTGTCCCCTCTAAGGCTATGGGTCTTTGAGGGACGTTTCTCATCGTGGGGCTGCCCATGTGGTCTTCTCTGTGGATTGGCTTCTCTGATTGGGAACATCATCCTCAAGGTGTATTGGGCCAGGATGTGCTCCATTCTCCCCTCCTCCCCCTTGTTCTGCCCTGTGTTCTCTGATCAGATATGTCCCTCTCCGCGAGCTGCAGATCCGGTGCCATCCTGTGAAATACAATCTTTTGGGGCTGCAAGGATGTGGGGGGGTGGGTATCAGCTCAGATCTTTTGAGAGTCCAGGAGATATTGACTGCTCGATGGGCACAGTTCTGTGGGGCACCGTGCTCTTGGTCCAGACGCTGGTTGTGAATATGACTTTGTTGTTAACCAGTTGTGTGTCTCTGGGTCAACTCCCGTGTGTTTTTGAGTGAGTTTTCTAATCTGCAAAGTAAATGTACAGGATTATCCAGACTCCCATGTCAGCAAGTTATCGAGAGGGGTTAATCAGAGACTGTTTCATATAGTGTGTACCTGCGTGCCGCATTCTAGACCTGCGATGGCAATTATGAGCTCAGGATAGAGATGGTGTCCAGCAGGTAACATACGTGGCTCCATATTGAAACAGGAAGCCCACTGTGGAGATTTGGTCCTTCCGTTGATGGCCACCGGCCACCTAGTCTTCTCCTGCTATAAGTGCTTCACTGGCTCAGCAGCTGAGCCAGAAGCCAGTGATATCATAACCAGGTGGCTAACTGGGCCAAAGGGCTGATAGATATTTGTTATTTTGTTGTCTTGGGAAACCCACCTACCCTCCATGCAAACCTTCTGGTGTGAGTTATCTGTGGAAGGAATCATAGGCTCACAGTAATTCACATCTTTCTTCTTGAAAATGTGCCCATATTCCTTTCTGAACCTGACAAGGTGGCCCCTGTGTCCACCAAGAAATTTACTGCCTGGCCTCCTACTTGGAGAGTTAGCCTGGGCTTTTGGCGGCGAAGTGAAACAGAGCCCTGACCCCTTCATTGAGCTTCTTCAAGCATTATTGTCTCTTGCTTGGGTCTTTCTACGTGCAGATGAGGCCCATCCACTCTAGTGGAGGGTCGTGCACCTCTCCTGGGGTTTTCAAGGCACTGATTTTTCCAGTGTCCTTCTTTCCTGCAGTAGGCACATTGGTCCTTCCCCATGGCTTGGCGGTGCCCACAGGTTAGTCTCTCCGTGAGTGGGCCATGCTCTCCTTTTCCTGAGTCTCTGGGGTATCTCATGGCAATTACGATTATTTTAGCTAGCTTCTTTGTCTCTGTCGTGCTAGGGTCATCTCTGTTGTTATACACTCAATGAGCCACTTGTACCAAATCGCTAAGATTTTTCCCTTCAAACCCTTCCCACTTCTTTGTCATGTCTGAGGCAGACTGACTGAGTAATAAAGGCAATACTTATTGCCCTCCTGTTTTCAGTGCCTCCGGGCCGTTAGGGGTATAAAGCCCGTAGGCTTCCCTCAGCCACTCTAGAAAGGCAGGCGGATATTCTCTTATAGGAACCTGAAAATTCTCACTGACCTTAGATAAATTCATAGGTTTCCTAGCTCTTCTGCAGAGGGTCATGTAAGAGCAATGGTTGATACCTGGTAAAGTCCTCTGGGCCTTGCTAGGAATTGAGATCCCACATTGTTGGTGTAGTGGCCAAAAGAGTTTCTCTCAAGTGGGGAGTGCCCGCTCGCTGACCATCAGGTTCACTGACTGCTTACTGGGCCTCTGTCTGGAAGGGCTACCCTCCTCCGTTGTGAACAGCACCTGGAGAAGTTGTTGGCAAGCATTCCAGGTGGGCTGATGAGTATGGAAGTCATACCAGTACTAGTGTGTGTGGGGGGCTGCTTGTTAGGGGTGGGGGTGAGTTTGGGGGGCCGGTGGGGGAGGGAGTGACTCAATAAGGGCCTGTTAGAAGTTTTCTATTTCTGGACCCTAGAAACCTTATAGGGCGGGGGTTGAAAGAAAGGGTTTGAAGCCAGCTCTCCCACTCCCAGAGTTCTCCTGCAAAATGGGATAAAGCCGATTAGGGGAGAGTGATGGGGAGGGGAGGGGAGGGGAGGGGTGGGGGAGTGATGGGGGAGGGGAGGGGTGAGGGAGGGGAGGGGTGGGGGAGGGTGATGGGGAGGGATGGCCTCCACCTATGTGGTTTTGGGAACTTGGACCGTTTGTTTTTCCGGTCCTTCCATGTTTCCTGAAACCTTGGAAACAAGGGCCCTTTCTTTGCGGGAGGGAGTAAGTCTTTTATATTTGCAGGCTTCTTAGTGGCAATGTCAGCCCACACTTGAAGTAACGGGATCAGATCGGGATATCCTGGTTCCCTTTAACCATAACTATGAACTCTTAGTAACAGGGGATGGGAAAACTAGTCTTGCGTGGGTCAATCAGGGACTCCTTCTGCCCCATCACTTTTAAACAAATTGTAGAGTCTCCAAGCTTTTGGGTTGAAACCACATCCTCTTGGTGAATGCCGAGAGCAGGGGTCCTCAAACTACAACCTGTGGGCCACATGCAGACAGCCGAGGACGTTGATCCTTTCTGCCGGGTGTATGTGCCCCATTTATTTTTTTTTGAACTTCAAATCAAGATGTGCAGTGTGCACATGAATTTGTTCGTAATATTTGTTTTTTTAAACTATAGTCTTTCCTTCAAAAGGCCTGAGGGATAGTGAACTGGCCCCCTGGGTAAACAGTTTAAGGACCCCTGCCCTAAGGTATCCTGGACTTAGGGGTTATTAATCTCCCAGCCCTGAAACATCCCTGAACATTCTACCCGTTGTAGGAGGCACCATGGGAATTTGGACCCCGGGTAATTTACAAGCCTTTACTCCAATTGAACCTAAGAAAATTCAAAATGACTTAGGCAGTTACTCTATTTTGGTCACTTATGACTCGTCCTGCACTAGCCCATTATTTCCATTTAACTCTATAACGCGAAGCATGATGTTTTCATAACATTAAAATGTATATATTAATACATATATATATATATATTTATAACTATGAAAGTCCACAACAAAAAGAAAATTTTTTCCCAAAATTAAAATTGAAGCGTTATAGGGTTAAAAAGAAGGATGGGTCTTATCAGCGGGTCCAAGACCTTAGCATCATAAATGAATCAGTGATCCGACTGCACCTAGTAGTGCCCAAACCTGTGCCCTCCTAGGGGAAAGTGTGAATGCTTTTATCCCTCTTCCTGTACTTCCAATGAACAAACACACATGTCTGGTAATCCTAAGATTATTTTTGTTTCCTGTGACACTCACCTAATTTCAAGGCCACTGCCACCTCACAAGCTTAGCCTTGTCGTAGTCAAACTGTTCACCTTTTAGACCGTTTGTTTTTCTCAGAAGTTATCGGGTGATTAAAGCTTCTGAACCAAGTGTGCCAGGTCCACGACTACCATCTCCTGGACCACCTCAACCTTATCCATCCTGGATAAAGTTGCCCTCAATGGACAACCCCTCCCAGCAGTGTAGGAAGGGTATGGACCCAAAGCCCCACCTCGCCCCTTTTGCCAGCAGGAAGCAGCTAGAGATGTCGTCGCCCAGTACCCCCAAAGATTTGGGTCCATATCTCTTCAGGGGGGCAAATGTTAGGTAGCTATACTAGGGACTGGGGCATCCGTTATGCATGCCCATAGGGCCAAGATAAGAGCCCAGTTAGGAGAGGCACCCTGTGCATGCTCAGAGGTCCAGATTTCTGGCCATGAAGGGGAGGTCACCTGGGTGGTTCCTGTACCTGGATTGACCAATCTAGGCCATGTAAATTCAATTCAGCCACTGGGGTCGGCCAGACTTGCCCACCACGCCTCCCTAATGCTCATAAAACTCTCTTGAGTGCAGACCAGGCTTCTGCATGATTTCTCTCTCACTCAGGAAGGCTCTTTGGAGGCAGCTGTGCTGCACATGAGTGGCTGGTGGATACTGTTCAGATGCATGGCTTTCTGCTTGCAAGGGTTTTTGTCTCAGCTGACTGTAAGGGAGGAGGTAGTACGTCTGGATCACAGAGTATCCATGTCCACAAAGGAGGCTGCTCATTCCACAGTCCTGGAAGTGCTTTATGAAAACCCTCTGCTTTGCAATGTCACTCCTTGTAGATTAGAGTGGGAGGGGCTGGGACCAAGGTATGCTGCCTCTTACTCCCAGTTGCAGGTTTCTGGATGCTGATTGTATCTCTTACAGCATCAGTTAGTGGGCTTGTTGTCTGCCTCAGGCTTTGTTCACGGAGATCCTCCAGCAAGTTGTTGGTGTGTGCGCATGAGCAGAGGCTTCCTGCCAATCCCCCATGATTAGTAGAGCTCCCATGGTGTGGACTCCATGAAAGCCTTGCCCCAGGCAGCATGCTTACAAAGGAGGGTGTGCCCTGCAGGACAGAAGACCATTCCCCCTGTGGAATGGCCTCAGAGATCCACCTCCCTCTCTGGCCAGCTGCTGGGGCTGTGGGTCCTAAGCATCATGGCTGACTCAGTAATAGACACAGGGTGAGGCGACTCCAGTAGCTGTTTTGACTGGTCTAATCCAGCCTGAGATCATCCTTGCATGAGCCCTCTGCCAAGATTATTTTTGTTTCTTTTATGATCTTTTCATTAGTGGCTCCTACAACACTAACCACAATCCATAAATACATCATCTGTTTGAAGCACATCTGTACATTAATTTCCCTCCTTATTCACAAAATATCCACTCTCCACCCAAGCCCCTGGCCTCAGCTCCTCATTTTTCCCCCCTCAATGCCCGCCACCCATCCCTCATCAATCCTTGGAAATGTACTAATTCTTTTGTCATATTTTCACCCACCTTTCTTTTGAGGTCAATGAAGATCCTTGTAATCGGTTCCCACTTTCCATCCTGCCCTTCCTCCACCGTCCCAGTATCTCCACTCATAACACTGGTAAAGGGCCCATCCACTCTGGATCCCCCGTGTTTGAAATTCCTATCGGTACTAGAATACCTTCTCTAGTTTGGCCAGATTAGTATGGTAGAACTGGGATCATGATAGTGGGGCAAGAGAAAGCATTAAGAACTAGAGGAAAGTTGTGTTTCATCTTTGCTGTCTCATACCCTGTATTCTTTAATCTCCACTCTGAGATCCTTCTGTAAGGGGATGTCCAGTGCACTGCAAATAGGTTTTGGGTCTATACCCGGCAGTCCCCTCTCATTCTCCATGATAAGATTTTTTTGTTCTCATGATGCCTGTTGCCTTATCCCTTTAAAACTTTGTGATCACACAGGCTGGTATGCTTTCTCCATGTGGGATCTGTTGCTTCAGAGCCAGATGGCTGTTTCTTTACCCTCAGGCCTTTAAGACCCCACACGCTATATCTTTAGGTAGCTGGACACCATCGGCTTTCTTCACCACATTTGCTTATGCAGCCGCTTTGTGGTCAGTGATTGTGTAGGGAAGGTGAGCATCTTAGAATGCCAATTTAATAGAACAGTGTTATTGCAATGAGGGAGTCCTTGAGCGGAGGCCCTATGTCCATCTGCTACCTTAATACTAAATCTATAAACATATGGACATAGATCTATTTCCCCATGCCCCTTTGTAAATATATGTACATATGTACATGCCTTTATTTAGACGTCTATAACTGGCCCTTGCTTCCCAGCTCACTCTTCTATACTCTTTGATTTTCCTCTTGTGCCCACTGACATGCTCAGTCTTCCTTTGGGTTTCAGTAATTCCTCTTGGTTACATTACCTTTGATCACGCCCTACCAGGCCTCCTACATCCCCCTCACTACCGTTTTCCATCACTTGTTGTACCCTTGTCTCTGGGTTTCTTTACACCACTTCCTTTCCCCCCACCGTGCTCACTCCCATGCCCAATGGAAAGGGCCGGTCACATGTTTACTCCTCCAGATTGTTCATCCAGCCTCTCTTAATTAGACAGACCTGTAAAGGTAATAACATGCACAAAACAAGACTGAGCTAAACCAAGCAGCAAAAAGAAAAAAAAACAAACAAAAATGAAAACAAAACCCAACCCAAATCCAATGACACTAAAAGAAAACAACACTAACCAGAAAGAAAAGTACAAGGACTGTGTGGTGAACTTTAGGAGTGTTTTCCAGTCCAGTCTGTGGGGACACCGAACCCTGACCACAAAGTCCACCTTTGGCATTCCCCGGGGACTTTGATGCTCCGTTTTCTTACTCTTCCGCTGCACTCTCTTAGTGTCATGCATCGAAGTGGCAGGATCAGTTCGGGCGCAGTTCCCACACTGTGTGTCCAGTGTTGTCCCCTCTAAGGCTATGGGTCTTTGAGGGACGTTTCTCATCGTGGGGCTGCCCATGTGGTCTTCTCTGTGGATTGGCTTCTCTGATTGGGAACATCATCCTCAAGGTGTATTGGGCCAGGATGTGCTCCATTCTCCCCTCCTCCCCCTTGTTCTGCCCTGTGTTCTCTGATCAGATATGTCCCTCTCCGCGAGCTGCAGATCCGGTGCCATCCTGTGAAATACAATCTTTTGGGGCTGCAAGGATGTGGGGGGGTGGGTATCAGCTCAGATCTTTTGAGAGTCCAGGAGATATTGACTGCTCGATGGGCACAGTTCTGTGGGGCACCGTGCTCTTGGTCCAGACGCTGGTTGTGAATATGACTTTGTTGTTAACCAGTTGTGTGTCTCTGGGTCAACTCCCGTGTGTTTTTGAGTGAGTTTTCTAATCTGCAAAGTAAATGTACAGGATTATCCAGACTCCCATGTCAGCAAGTTATCGAGAGGGGTTAATCAGAGACTGTTTCATATAGTGTGTACCTGCGTGCCGCATTCTAGACCTGCGATGGCAATTATGAGCTCAGGATAGAGATGGTGTCCAGCAGGTAACATACGTGGCTCCATATTGAAACAGGAAGCCCACTGTGGAGATTTGGTCCTTCCGTTGATGGCCACCGGCCACCTAGTCTTCTCCTGCTATAAGTGCTTCACTGGCTCAGCAGCTGAGCCAGAAGCCAGTGATATCATAACCAGGTGGCTAACTGGGCCAAAGGGCTGATAGATATTTGTTATTTTGTTGTCTTGGGAAACCCACCTACCCTCCATGCAAACCTTCTGGTGTGAGTTATCTGTGGAAGGAATCATAGGCTCACAGTAATTCACATCTTTCTTCTTGAAAATGTGCCCATATTCCTTTCTGAACCTGACAAGGTGGCCCCTGTGTCCACCAAGAAATTTACTGCCTGGCCTCCTACTTGGAGAGTTAGCCTGGGCTTTTGGCGGCGAAGTGAAACAGAGCCCTGACCCCTTCATTGAGCTTCTTCAAGCATTATTGTCTCTTGCTTGGGTCTTTCTACGTGCAGATGAGGCCCATCCACTCTAGTGGAGGGTCGTGCACCTCTCCTCGGGTTTTCAAGGCACTGATTTTTCCAGTGTCCTTCTTTCCTGCAGTAGGCACATTGGTCCTTCCCCATGGCTTGGCGGTGCCCACAGGTTAGTCTCTCCGTGAGTGGGCCATGCTCTCCTTTTCCTGAGTCTCTGGGGTATCTCATGGCAATTACGATTATTTTAGCTAGCTTCTTTGTCTCTGTCGTGCTAGGGTCATCTCTGTTGTTATACACTCAATGAGCCACTTGTACCAAATCGCTAAGATTTTTCCCTTCAAACCCTTCCCACTTCTTTGTCATGTCTGAGGCAGACTGACTGAGTAATAAAGGCAATACTTATTGCCCTCCTGTTTTCAGTGCCTCCGGGCCGTTAGGGGTATAAAGCCCGTAGGCTCCCCTCAGCCACTCTAGAAAGGCAGGCGGATATTCTCTTATAGGAACCTGAAAATTCTCACTGACCTTAGATAAATTCATAGGTTTCCTAGCTCTTCTGCAGAGGGTCATGTAAGAGCAATGGTTGATACCTGGTAAAGTCCTCTGGGCCTTGCTAGGAATTGAGATCCCACATTGTTGGTGTAGTGGCCAAAAGAGTTTCTCTCAAGTGGGGAGTGCCCGCTCGCTGACCATCAGGTTCACTGACTGCTTACTGGGCCTCTGTCTGGAAGGGCTACCCTCCTCCGTTGTGAACAGCACCTGGAGAAGTTGTTGGCAAGCATTCCAGGTGGGCTGATGAGTATGGAAGTCATACCAGTACTAGTGTGTGTTGGGGGCTGATTGTTAGGGGTGGGGGTGAGTTTGGGGGGCCGGTGGGGGAGGGAGTGACTCAATAAGGGCCTGTTAGAAGTTTTCTATTTCTGGACCCTAGAAACCTTATAGGGCGGGGGTTGAAAGAAAGGGTTTGAAGCCAGCTCTCCCACTCCCAGAGTTCTCCTGCAAAATGGGATAAAGCCGATTATGGGAGAGTGATGGGGAGGGGAGGGGAGGGGAGGGGTGGGGGAGTGATGGGGGAGGGGAGGGGTGAGGGAGGGGAGGGGTGGGGGAGGGTGATGGGGAGGGATGGCCTCCACCTATGTGGTTTTGCGAACTTGGACCGTTTGTTTTTCTGGTCCTTCCATGTTTCCTGAAACCTTGGAAACAAGGGCCCTTTCTTTGTGGGAGGGAGTAAGTCTTTTATATTTGCAGGCTTCTTAGTGGCAATGTCAGCCCACACTTGAAGTAACGGGATCAGATCGGGATATCCTGGTTCCCTTT
Source organism: Tenrec ecaudatus (assembly GCF_050624435.1). Taxonomy (NCBI): domain Eukaryota; kingdom Metazoa; phylum Chordata; class Mammalia; order Afrosoricida; family Tenrecidae; genus Tenrec; species Tenrec ecaudatus. The sequence goes on along the minus strand of NW_027459106.1, from coordinate 44,112 downwards.
AACCATAACTATGAACTCTTAGTAATAGGGGATGGGAAAACTAGTCTTGCGTGGGTCAATCAGGGACTCCTTCTGCCCCATCACTTTTAAACAAATTGTAGAGTCTCCAAGCTTTTGGGTTGCAACCACATCCTCTTGGTGAATGCCGAGAGCAAGGGTCCTCAAACTACAACCTGTGGGCCACATGCAGACAGCCGAGGACGTTGATCCTTTCTGCCGGGTGTATGTGCCCCATTTATTTTTTTTTTTGAACTTCAAATCAAGATGTGCAGTGTGCACATGAATTTGTTCGTAATATTTGTTTTTTTAAACTATAGTCTTTCCTTCAAAAGGCCTGAGGGATAGTGAACTGGCCCCCTGGGTAAACAGTTTAAGGACCCCTGCCCTAAGGTATCCTGGACTTAGGGGTTATTAATCTCCCAGCCCTGAAACATCCCTGAACATTCTACCCGTTGTAGGAGGCACCATGGGAATTTGGAGCCCGGGTAATTTACAAGCCTTTACTCCAATTGAACCCAAGAAAATTCAAAATGGCTTAGGCAGTTACTCTATTTTGGTCACTTTTGACTCGTCCTGCACTAGCCCATTATTTCCATTTAACTCTATAACGCGAAGCATGATGTTTTCATAACATTAAAAAATGTATATATTAATACATATATATATTTATAACTATGAAAGTCCACAACAAAAAGAAAATTTTTCCCAAAATTAAAATTGAAGCGTTATAGGGTTAAAAAGAAGGATGGGTCTTATCAGCGGGTCCAAGACCTTAGCATCATAAATGAATCAGTGATCAGACTGCACCTAGTAGTGCCCAAACCTGTGCCCTCCTAGGGGAAAGTGTGAATGCTTTTATCCCTCTTCCTGTACTTCCAATGAACAAACACACATGTCTGGTAATCCTAAGATTATTTTTGTTTCCTGTGACACTCACCTAATTTCAAGGCCACTGCCACCTCACAAGCTTAGCCTTGTCGTAGTCAAACTGTTCACCTTTTAGACCGTTTGTTTTTCTCAGAAGTTATCGGGTGATTAAAGCTTCTGAACCAAGTGTGCCAGGTCCACGACTACCATCTCCTGGACCACCTCAACCTTATCCATCCTGGATAAAGTTGCCCTCAATGGACAACCCCTCCCAGCAGTGTAGGAAGGGTATGGACCCAAAGCCCCACCTCGCCCCTTTTGCCAGCAGGAAGCAGCTAGAGATGTCGTCGCCCAGTACCCCCAAAGATTTGGGTCCATATCTCTTCAGGGGGGCAAATGTTAGGTAGCTATACTAGGGACTGGGGCATCCGTTATGCATGCCCATAGGGCCAAGATAAGAGCCCAGTTAGGAGAGGCACCCTGTGCATGCTCAGAGGTCCAGATTTCTGGCCATGAAGGGGAGGTCACCTGGGTGGTTCCTGTACCTGGATTGACCAATCTAGGCCATGTAAATTCAATTCAGCCACTGGGGTCGGCCAGACTTGCCCACCACGCCTCCCTAACGCTCATAAAACTCTCTTGAGTGCAGACCAGGCTTCTGCATGATTTCTCTCTCACTCAGGAAGGCTCTTTGGAGGCAGCTGTGCTGCACATGAGTGGCTGGTGGATACTGTTCAGATGCATGGCTTTCTGCTTGCAAGGGTTTTTGTCTCAGCTGACTGTAAGGGAGGAGGTAGTACGTCTGGATCACAGAGTATCCATGTCCACAAACGAGGCTGCTCATTCCACAGTCCTGGAAGTGCTTTATGAAAACCCTCTGCTTTGCAATGTCACTCCTTGTAGATTAGAGTGGGAGGGGCTGGGACCAAGGTATGCTGCCTCTTACTCCCAGTTGCAGGTTTCTGGATGCTGATTGTAGCTCTTACAGCATCAGTTAGTGGGCTTGTTGTCTGCCTCAGGCTTTGTTCACGGAGATCCTCCAGCTAGTTGGTGGTGTGTGCGCATGAGCAGAGGCTTCCTGCCAATCCCCCATGAGTAGTAGAGCTCCCATGGTGTGGACTCCATGAAAGCCTTGCCCCAGGCAGCATGCTTACAAAGGAGGGTGGGCCCTGCAAGACAGAGGACCATTCCCCCTGTGGAATGGCCTCAGAGATCCACCTCCCTCTCTGGCCAGCTGCTGGGGCTGTGGGTCCTAAGCATCATGGCTGACTCAGTAATAGACACAGGGTGAGGCGACTCCAGTAGCTGTTTTGACTGGTCTAATCCAGCCTGAGATCATCCTTGCATGAGCCCTCTGCCAAGATTATTTTTGTTTCTTTTATGATCTTTTCATTAGTGGCTCCTACAACACTAACCACAATCCATAAATACATCATCTGTTTGAAGCACATCTGTACATTAATTGCCCTCCTTATTCACAAAATATCCACTCTCCACCCAAGCCCCTGGCCTCAGCTCCTCATTTTTCCCCCCTCAATGCCCGCCACCCATCCCTCATCAATCCTTGGAAATGTACTAATTCTTTTGTCATATTTTCACCCACCTTTCTTTTGAGGTCAATGAAGATCCTTGTAATCGGTTCCCACTTTCCATCCTGCCCTTCCTCCACCCTCCCAGTATCTCCATTCATAACACTGGTAAAGGGCCCATCCACTCTGGATTCCCCATGTTTGAAATTCCTATCGGTACTAGAATACCTTCTCTAGTTTGGTCAGATTAGTATGGTAGAACTGGGATCATGATAGTGGGGCAAGAGAAAGCATTAAGAACTAGAGGAAAGTTGTGTTTCATCTTTGCTGTCTCATACCCTGTATTCTTTAATCTCCACTCTGAGATCCTTCTGTAAGGGGATGTCCAGTGCACTGCAAATAGGTTTTGGGTCTATACCCGGCAGTCCCCTCTCATTCTCCATGATAAGATTTTTTTGTTCTCATGATGCCTGTTGCCTTATCCCTTTAAAACTTTGTGATCACACAGGCTGGTATGCTTTCTCCATGTGGGCTCTGTTGCTTCAGAGCCAGATGGCTGTTTCTTTACCCTCAGGCCTTTAAGACCCCACACGCTATATCTTTAGGTAGCTGGACACCATCGGCTTTCTTCACCACATTTGCTTATGCAGCCGCTTTGTGGTCAGTGATTGTGTAGGGAAGGTGAGCATCTTAGAATGCCAATTTAATAGAACAGTGTTATTGCAATGAGGGAGTCCTTGAGCGGAGGTCCTATGTCCATCTGCTACCTTAATACTAAATCTATAAACATATGGACATAGATCTATTTCCCCATGCCCCTTTGTAAATATATGTACATATGTACATGCCTTTATTTAGACGTCTATAACTGGCCCTTGCTTCCCAGCTCACTCTTCTATACTCTTTGATTTTCCTCTTGTGCCCACTGACATGCTCAGTCTTCCTTTGGGTTTCAGTAATTCCTCTTGGTTACATTACCTTTGATCACGCCCTACCAGGCCTCCTACATCCCCCTCACTACCGTTTTCCATCACTTGTTGTACCCTTGTCTCTGGGTTTCTTTACACCACTTCCTTTCCCCCCACCGTGCTCACTCCCATGCCCAATGGAAAGGGCCGGTCACATGTTTACTCCTCCAGATTGTTCATCCAGCCTCTCTTAATTAGACAGACCTGTAAAGGTAATAACATGCACAAAACAAGACTGAGCTAAACCAAGCAGCAAAAAGAAAAAAAAACAAACAAAAATGAAAACAAAACCCAACCCAAATCCAATGACACTAAAAGAAAACAACACTAACCAGAAAGAAAAGTACAAGGACTGTGTGGTGAACTTTAGGAGTGTTTTCCAGTCCAGTCTGTGGGGGCACCGAACCCTGACCACAAAGTCCACCTTTGGCATTCCCCGGGGACTTTGATGCTCCGTTTTCTTACTCTTCCGCTGCACTCTCTTAGTGTCATGCATCGAAGTTGCAGGATCAGTTCGGGTGCAGTTCCCACACTGTGTGTCCAGTGTTGTCCCCTCTAAGGCTATGGGTCTTTGAGGGACGTTTCTCATCGTGGGGCTGCCCATGTGGTCTTCTCTGTGGATTGGCTTCTCTGATTGGGAACATCATCCTCAAGGTGTATTGGGCCAGGATGTGCTCCATTCTCCCCTCCTCCCCCTTGTTCTGCCCTGTGTTCTCTGATCAGATATGTCCCTCTCCGCGAGCTGCAGATCCGGTGCCATCCTGTGAAATACAATCTTTTGGGGCTGCAAGGATGTGGGGGGGGGGTGGGTATCAGCTCAGATCTTTTGAGAGTCCAGGAGATATTGACTGCTCGATGGGCACAGTTCTGTGGGGCACCGTGCTCTTGGTCCAGACGCTGGTTGTGAATATGACTTTGTTGTTAACCAGTTGTGTGTCTCTGGGTCAACTCCCGTGTGTTTTTGAGTGAGTTTTCTAATCTGCAAAGTAAATGTACAGGATTATCCAGACTCCCATGTCAGCAAGTTATCGAGAGGGGTTAATCAGAGACTGTTTCATATAGTGTGTACCTGCGCGCCGCATTCTAGACCTGCGATGGCAATTATGAGCTCAGGATAGAGATGGTGTCCAGCAGGTAACATACGTGGCTCCATATTGAAACAGGAAGCCCACTGTGGAGATTTGGTCCTTCCGTTGATGGCCACTGGCCACCTAGTCTTTTCCTGCTATAACTGCTTCACTGGCTCAGCAGCTGAGCCAGAAGCCAGTGATATCATAACCAGGTGGCTAACTGGGCCAAAGGGCTGATAGATATTTGTTATTTTGTTGTCTTGGGAAACCCACCTACCCTCCATGCAAACCTTCTGGTGTGAGTTATCTGTGGAAGGAATCATAGGCTCACAGTAATTCACATCTTTCTTCTTGAAAATGTGCCCATATTCCTTTCTGAACCTGACAAGGTGGCCCCTGTGTCCACCAAGAAATTTACTGCCTGGCCTCCTACTTGGAGAGTTAGCCTGGGCTTTTGGCGGCGAAGTGAAACAGAGCCCTGACCCCTTCATTGAGCTTCTTCAAGCATTATTGTCTCTTGCTTGGGTCTTTCTACGTGCAGATGAGGCCCATCCACTCTAGTGGAGGGTCGTGCACCTCTCCTGGGGTTTTCAAGGCAATGATTTTTCCAGTGTCCTTCTTTCCTGCAGTAGGCACATTGGTCCTTCCCCATGGCTTGGCGGTGCCCACAGGTTAGTCTCTCCGTGAGTGGGCCATGCTCTCCTTTTCCTGAGTCTCTGGGGTATCTCATGGCAATTATGATTATTTTAGCTAGCTTCTTTGTCTCTGTCGTGCTAGGGTCATCTCTGTTGTTATACACTCAATGAGCCACTTATACCAAATCGCTAAGATTTTTCCCTTCAAACCCTTCCCACTTCTTTGTCATGTCTGAGGCAGACTGACTGAGTAATAAAAGCAATACTTATTGCCCTCCTGTTTTCAGTGCCTCCGGGCCGTTAGGGGTATAAAGCCCGTAGGCTTCCCTCAGCCACTCTAGAAAGGCAGGCGGATATTCTCTTATAGGAACCTGAAAATTCTCACTGACCTTAGATAAATTCATAGGTTTCCTAGCTCTTCTGCAGAGGGTCATGTAAGAGCAATGGTTGATACCTGGTAAAGTCCTCTGGGCCTTGCTAGGAATTGAGATCCCACATTGTTGGTGTAGTGGCCAAAAGAGTTTCTCTCAAGTGGGGAGTGCCCGCTCGCTGACCATCAGGTTCACTGACTGCTTACTGGGCCTCTGTCTGGAAGGGCTACCCTCCTCCGTTGTGAACAGCACCTGGAGAAGTTGTTGGCAAGCATTCCAGGTGGGCTGATGAGTATGGAAGTCATACCAGTACTAGTGTGTGTGGGGGGATGCTTGTAAGGGGTGGGGGTGAGTTTGGGGGGTCGGTGGGGGAGGGAGTGACTCAATAAGGGCCTGTTAGAAGTTTTCTATTTCTGGACCCTAGAAACCTTATAGGGCGGGGGTTGAAAGAAAGGGTTTGAAGCCAGCTCTCCCACTCCCAGAGTTCTCCTGCAAAATGGGATAAAGCCGATTAGGGGAGAGTGATGGGGAGGGGAGGGGAGGGGAGGGGTGGGGGAGTGATGGGGGAGGGGAGGGGTGAGGGAGGGGAGGGGTGGGGGAGGGTGATGGGGAGGGATGGCCTCCACCTATGTGGTTTTGGGAACTTGGACCGTTTGTTTTTCCGGTCCTTCCATGTTTCCTGAAACCTTGGAAACAAGGGCCCTTTCTTTGTGGGAGGGAGTAAGTCTTTTATATTTGCAGGCTTCTTAGTGGCAATGTCAGCCCACACTTGAAGTAACGGGATCAGATCGGGATATCCTGGTTCCCTTTAACCATAACTATGAACTCTTAGTAACAGGGGATGGGAAAACTAGTCTTGCGTGGGTCAATCAGGGACTCCTTCTGCCCCATCACTTTTAAACAAATTGTAGAGTCTCCAAGCTTTTGGGTTGAAACCACATCCTCTTGGTGAATGCCGAGGGCAGGGGTCCTCAAACTACAACCTGTGGGCCACATGCAGACAGCCGAGGACGTTGATCCTTTCTGCCGGGTGTATGTGCCCCATTTATTTTTTTTTTTTGAACTTCAAATCAAGATGTGCAGTGTGCACATGAATTTGTTCGTAATATTTGTTTTTTTAAACTATAGTCTTTCCTTCAAAAGGCCTGAGGGATAGTGAACTGGCCCCCTGGGTAAACAGTTTAAGGACCCCTGCCCTAAGGTATCCTGGACTTAGGGGTTATTAATCTCCCAGCCCTGAAACATCCCTGAACATTCTACCCGTTGTAGGAGGCACCATGGGAATTTGGACCCCGGGTAATTTACAAGCCTTTACTCCAATTGAACCCAAGAAAATTCAAAATGACTTAGGCAGTTACTCTATTTTGGTCACTTTTGACTCATCCTGCACTAGCCCATTATTTCCATTTAACTCTATAACGCGAAGCATGATGTTTTCATAACATTAAAAAATATATATATTAATACATATATATATTTATAACTATGAAAGTCCACAACAAAAAGAAAATTTTTTCCCAAAATTAAAATTGAAGTGTTATAGTGTTAAAAAGAAGGATGGGTCTTATCAGCGGGTCCAAGACCTTAGCATCATAAATGAATCAGTGATCAGACTGCACCTAGTAGTGCCCAAACCTGTGCCCTCCTAGGGGAAAGTGTGAATGCTTTTATCCCTCTTCCTGTACTTCCAATGAACAAACACACATGTCTGGTAATCCTAAGATTATTTTTGTTTCCTGTGACACTCACCTAATTTCAAGGCCACTGCCACCTCACAAGCTTAGCCTTGTCGTAGTCAAACTGTTCACCTTTTAGACCGTTTGTTTTTCTCAGAAGTTATCGGGTGATTAAAGCTTCTGAACCAAGTGTGCCAGGTCCACGACTACCATCTCCTGGACCACCTCAACCTTATCCATCCTGGATAAAGTTGCCCTCAATGGACAACCCCTCCCAGCAGTGTAGGAAGGGTATGGACCCAAAGCCCCACCTCGCCCCTTTTGCCAGCAGGAAGCAGCTAGAGATGTCGTCGCCCAGTACCCCCAAAGATTTGGGTCCATATCTCTTCAGGGGGGCAAATGTTAGGTAGCTATACTAGGGACTGGGGCATCCGTTATGCATGCCCATAGGGCCAAGATAAGAGCCCAGTTAGGAGAGGCACCCTGTGCATGCTCAGAGGTCCAGATTTCTGGCCATGAAGGGGAGGTCACCTGGGTGGTTCCTGTACCTGGATTGACCAATCTAGGCCATGTAAATTCAATTCAGCCACTGGTGTCGGCCAGACTTGCCCACCACGCCTCCCTACGCTCATAAAACTCTCTTGAGTGCAGACCAGGCTTCTGCATGATTTCTCTCTCACTCAGGAAGGCTCTTTGGAGGCAGCTGTGCTGCACATGAGTGGCTGGTGGATACTGTTCAGATGCATGGCTTTCTGCTTGCAAGGGTTTTTGTCTCAGCTGACTGTAAGGGAGGAGGTAGTACGTCTGGATCACAGAGTATCCATGTCCACAAAGGAGGCTGCTCATTCCACAGTCCTGGAAGTGCTTTATGAAAGCCCTCTGCTTTGCAATGTCACTCCTTGTAGATTAGAGTGGGAGGGGCTGGGACCAAGGTATGCTGCCTCTTACTCCCAGTTGCAGGTTTCTGGATGCTGATTGTAGCTCTTACAGCATCAGTTAGTGGGCTTGTTGTCTGCCTCAGGCTTTGTTCACGGAGATCCTCCAGCTAGTTGGTGGTGTGTGCGCATGAGCAGAGGCTTCCTGCCAATCCCCCATGAGTAGTAGAGCTCCCATGGTGTGGACTCCATGAAAGCCTTGCCCCAGGCAGCATGCTTACAAAGGAGGGTGGGCCCTGCAGGACAGAGGACCATTCCCCCTGTGGAATGGCCTCAGAGATCCACCTCCCTCTCTGGCCAGCTGCTGGGGCTGTGGGTCCTAAGCATCATGGCTGACTCAGTAATAGACACAGGGTGAGGCGACTCCAGTAGCTGTTTTGACTGGTCTAATCCAGCCTGAGATCATCCTTGCATGAGCCCTCTGCCAAGATTATTTTTGTTTCTTTTATGATCTTTTCATTAGTGGCTCCTACAACACTAACCACAATCCATAAATACATCATCTGTTTGAAGCCCATCTGTACATTAATTGCCCTCCTTATTCACAAAATATCCACTCTCCACCCAAGCCCCTGGCCTCAGCTCCTCATTTTCCGCCCCTCAATGCCCGCCACCCATCCCTCATCAATCCTTGGAAATGTACTAATTCTTTTGTCATATTTTCACCCACCTTTCTTTTGAGTTCAATGAAGATCCTTGTAATCGGTTCCCACTTTCCATCCTGCCCTTCCTCCACCCTCCCAGTATCTCCACTCATAACACTGGTAAACGGCCCATCCACTCTGGATTCCCCGTGTTTGAAATTCCTATCGGTACTAGAATACCTTCTCTAGTTTGGCCAGATTAGTATGGTAGAACTGGGATCATGATAGTGGGGCAAGAGAAAGCATTAAGAACTAGAGGAAAGTTGTGTTTTTCTTTGCTGTCTCATACCCTGTATTCTTTAATCTCCACTCTGAGATCCTTCTGTAAGGGGATGTCCAGTGCACTGCAAATAGGTTTTGGGTCTATACCCGGCAGTCCCCTCTCATTCTCCATGATAAGATTTTTTTGTTCTCATGATGCCTGTTGCCTTATCCCTTTAAAACTTTGTGATCACACAGGCTGGTATGCTTTCTCCATGTGGGCTCTGTTGCTTCAGAGCCAGATGGCTGTTTCTTTACCCTCAGGCCTTTAAGACCCCACACGCTATATCTTTAGGTAGCTGGACACCATCGGCTTTCTTCACCACATTTGCTTATGCAGCCGCTTTGTGGTCAGTGATTGTGTAGGGAAGGTGAGCATCTTAGAATGCCAATTTAATAGAACAGTGTTATTGCAATGAGGGAGTCCTTCAGCGGAGGCCCTATGTCCATCTGCTACCTTAATACTAAATCTATAAACATATGGACATAGATCTATTTCCCCATGCCCCTTTGTAAATATATGTACATATGTACATGCCTTTATTTAGACGTCTATAACTGGCCCTTGCTTCCCAGCTCACTCTTCTATACTCTTTGATTTTCCTCTTGTGCCCACTGACATGCTCAGTCTTCCTTTGGGTTTCAGTAATTCCTCTTGGTTACATTACCTTTGATCACGCCCTACCAGGCCTCCTACATCCCCCTCACTACCGTTTTCCATCACTTGTTGTACCCTTGTCTCTGGGTTTCTTTACACCACTTCCTTTCCCCCCACCGTGCTCACTCCCATGCCCAATGGAAAGGGCCGGTCACATGTTTACTCCTCCAGATTGTTCATCCAGCCTCTCTTAATTAGACAGACCTGTAAAGGTAATAACATGCACAAAACAAGACTGAGCTAAACCAAGCAGCAAAAAGAAAAAAAAAAACAAACAAAAATGAAAACAAAACCCAACCCAAATCCAATGACACTAAAAGAAAACAACACTAACCAGAAAGAAAAGTACAAGGACTGTGTGGTGAACTTTAGGAGTGTTTTCCAGTCCAGTCTGTGGGGGCACCGAACCCTGACCACAAAGTCCACCTTTGGCATTCCCCGGGGACTTTGATGCTCCGTTTTCTTACTCTTCCGCTGCACTCTCTTAGTGTCATGCATCGAAGTGGCAGGATCAGTTCGGGCGCAGTTCCCACACTGTGTGTCCAGTGTTGTCCCCTCTAAGGCTATGGGTCTTTGAGGGACGTTTCTCATCGTGGGGCTGCCCATGTGGTCTTCTCTGTGGATTGGCTTCTCTGATTGGGAACATCATCCTCAAGGTGTATTGGGCCAGGATGTGCTCCATTCTCCCCTCCTCCCCCTTGTTCTGCCCTGTGTTCTCTGATCAGATATGTCCCTCTCCGCGAGCTGCAGATCCGGTGCCATCCTGTGAAATACAATCTTTTGGGGCTGCAAGGATGTGGGGGGGTGGGTATCAGCTCAGATCTTTTGAGAGTCCAGGAGATATTGACTGCTCGATGGGCACAGTTCTGTGGGGCACCGTGCTCTTGGTCCAGACGCTGGTTGTGAATATGACTTTGTTGTTAACCAGTTGTGTGTCTCTGGGTCAACTCCCGTGTGTTTTTGAATGAGTTTTCTAATCTGCAAAGTAAATGTACAGGATTATCCAGACTCCCATGTCAGCAAGTTATCGAGAGGGGTTAATCAGAGACTGTTTCATATAGTGTGTACCTGCGCGCCGCATTCTAGACCTGCGATGGCAATTATGAGCTCAGGATAGAGATGGTGTCCAGCAGGTAACATACGTGGCTCCATATTGAAACAGGAAGCCCACTGTGGAGATTTGGTCCTTCCGTTGATGGCCACTGGCCACCTAGTCTTTTCCTGCTATAACTGCTTCACTGGCTCAGCAGCTGAGCCAGAAGCCAGTGATATCATAACCAGGTGGCTAACTGGGCCAAAGGGCTGATAGATATTTGTTATTTTGTTGTCTTGGGAAACCCACCTACCCTCCATGCAAACCTTCTGGTGTGAGTTATCTGTGGAAGGAATCATAGGCTCACAGTAATTCACATCTTTCTTCTTGAAAATGTGCCCATATTCCTTTCTGAACCTGACAAGGTGGCCCCTGTGTCCACCAAGAAATTTACTGCCTGGCCTCCTACTTGGAGAGTTAGCCTGGGCTTTTGGCGGCGAAGTGAAACAGAGCCCTGACCCCTTCATTGAGCTTCTTCAAGCATTATTGTCTCTTGCTTGGGTCTTTCTACGTGCAGATGAGGCCCATCCACTCTAGTGGAGGGTCGTGCACCTCTCCTGGGGTTTTCAAGGCAATGATTTTTCCAGTGTCCTTCTTTCCTGCAGTAGGCACATTGGTCCTTCCCCATGGCTTGGCGGTGCCCACAGGTTAGTCTCTCCGTGAGTGGGCCATGCTCTCCTTTTCCTGAGTCTCTGGGGTATCTCATGGCAATTACGATTATTTTAGCTAGCTTCTTTGTCTCTCTCGTGCTAGGGTCATCTCTGTTGTTATACACTCAATGAGCCACTTATACCAAATCGCTAAGATTTTTCCCTTCAAACCCTTCCCACTTCTTTGTCATGTCTGAGGCAGACTGACTGAGTAATAGAGGCAATACTTATTGCCCTCCTGTTTTCAGTGCCTCCGGGCCGTTAGGGGTATAAAGCCCGTAGGCTTCCCTCAGCCACTCTAGAAAGGCAGGCGGATATTCTCTTATAGGAACCTGAAAATTCTCACTGACCTTAGATAAATTCATAGGTTTCCTAGCTCTTCTGCAGAGGGTCATGTAAGAGCAATGGTTGATACCTGGTAAAGTCCTCTGGGCCTTGCTAGGAATTGAGATCCCACATTGTTGGTGTAGTGGCCAAAAGAGTTTCTCTCAAGTGGGGAGTGCCCGCTCGCTGACCATCAGGTTCACTGACTGCTTACTGGGCCTCTGTCTGGAAGGGCTACCCTCCTCCGTTGTGAACAGCACCTGGAGAAGTTGTTGGCAAGCATTCCAGGTGGGCTGATGAGTATGGAAGTCATACCAGTACTAGTGTGTGTGGGGGGATGCTTGTAAGGGGTGGGGGTGAGTTTGGGGGGTCGGTGGGGGAGGGAGTGACTCAATAAGGGCCTGTTAGAAGTTTTCTATTTCTGGACCCTAGAAACCTTATAGGGCGGGGGTTGAAAGAAAGGGTTTGAAGCCAGCTCTCCCACTCCCAGAGTTCTCCTGCAAAATGGGATAAAGCCGATTAGGGGAGAGTGATGGGGAGGGGAGGGGAGAGGAGAGGTGGGGGAGTGATGGGGGAGGGGAGGGGTGAGGGAGGGGAGGGGTGGGGGAGGGTGATGGGGAGGGATGGCCTCCACCTATGTGGTTTTGGGAACTTGGACCGTTTGTTTTTCCGGTCCTTCCATGTTTCCTGAAACCTTGGAAACAAGGGCCCTTTCTTTGTGGGAGGGAGTAAGTCTTTTATATTTGCAGGCTTCTTAGTGGCAATGTCAGCCCACACTTGAAGTAACGGGATCAGATCGGGATATCCTGGTTCCCTTTAACCATAACTATGAACTCTTAGTAATAGGGGATGGGAAAACTAGTCTTGCGTGGGTCAATCAGGGACTCCTTCTGCCCCATCACTTTTAAACAAATTGTAGAGTCTCCAAGCTTTTGGGTTGAAACCACATCCTCTTGGTGAATGCCGAGGGCAGGGGTCCTCAAACTACAACCTGTGGGCCACATGCAGACAGCCGAGGACGTTGATCCTTTCTGCCGGGTGTATGTGCCCCATTTATTTTTTTTTGAACTTCAAATCAAGATGTGCAGTGTGCACATGAATTTGTTCGTAATATTTGTTTTTTTAAACTATAGTCTTTCCTTCAAAAGGCCTGAGGGATAGTGAACTGGCCCCCTGGGTAAACAGTTTAAGGACCCCTGCCCTAAGGTATCCTGGACTTAGGGGTTATTAATCTCCCAGCCCTGAAACATCCCTGAACATTCTACCCGTTGTAGGAGGCACCATGGGAATTTGGACCCCGGGTAATTTACAAGCCTTTACTCCAATTGAACCCAAGAAAATTCAAAATGACTTAGGCAGTTACTCTATTTTGGTCACTTTTGACTCATCCTGCACTAGCCCATTATTTCCATTTAACTCTATAACGCGAAGCATGATGTTTTCATAACATTAAAAAATGTATATATTAATACATATATATATTTATAACTATGAAAGTCCACAACAAAAAGAAAATTTTTTCCCAAAATTAAAATTGAAGCGTTATAGTGTTAAAAAGAAGGATGGGTCTTATCAACGGGTCCAAGACCTTAGCATCATAAATGAATCAGTGATCAGACTGCACCTAGTAGTGCCCAAACCTGTGCCCTCCTAGGGGAAAGTGTGAATGCTTTCATCCCTCTTCCTGTACTTCCAATGAACAAACACACATGTCTGGTAATCCTAAGATTATTTTTGTTTCCTGTGACACTCACCTAATTTCAAGGCCACTGCCACCTCACAAGCTTAGCCTTGTCATAGTCAAACTGTTCACCTTTTAGACCGTTTGTTTTTCTCAGAAGTTATCGGGTGATTAAAGCTTCTGAACCAAGTGTGCCAGGTCCACGACTACCATCTCCTGGACCACCTCAACCTTATCCATCCTGGATAAAGTTGCCCTCAATGGACAACCCCTCCCAGCAGTGTAGGAAGGGTATGGACCCAAAGCCCCACCTCGCCCCTTTTGCCAGCAGGAAGCAGCTAGAGATGTCGTCGCCCAGTACCCCCAAAGATTTGGGTCCATATCTCTTCAGGGGGGCAAATGTTAGGTAGCTATACTAGGGACTGGGGCATCCGTTATGCATGCCCATAGGGCCAAGATAAGAGCCCAGTTAGGAGAGGCACCCTGTGCATGCTCAGAGGTCCAGATTTCTGGCCATGAAGGGGAGGTCACCTGGGTGGTTCCTGTACCTGGATTGACCAATCTAGGCCATGTAAATTCAATTCAGCCACTGGGGTCGGCCAGACTTGCCCACCACGCCTCCCTACGCTCATAAAACTCTCTTGAGTGCAGACCAGGCTTCTGCATGATTTCTCTCTCACTCAGGAAGGCTCTTTGGAGGCAGCTGTGCTGCACATGAGTGGCTGGTGGATACTGTTCAGATGCATGGCTTTCTGCTTGCAAGGGTTTTTGTCTCAGCTGACTGTAAGGGAGGAGGTAGTACGTCTGGATCACAGAGTATCCATGTCCACAAACGAGGCTGCTCATTCCACAGTCCTGGAAGTGCTTTATGAAAACCCTCTGCTTTGCAATGTCACTCCTTGTAGATTAGAGTGGGAGGGGCTGGGACCAAGGTATGCTGCCTCTTACTCCCAGTTGCAGGTTTCTGGATGCTGATTGTAGCTCTTACAGCATCAGTTAGTGGGCTTGTTGTCTGCCTCAGGCTTTGATCACGGAGATCCTCCAGCTAGTTGGTGGTGTGTGCGCATGAGCAGAGGCTTCCTGCCAATCCCCCATGAGTAGTAGAGCTCCCATGGTGTGGACTCCATGAAAGCCTTGCCCCAGGCAGCATGCTTACAAAGGAGGGTGGGCCCTGCAGGACAGAGGACCATTCCCCCTGTGGAATGGCCTCAGAGATCCACCTCCCTCTCTGGCCAGCTGCTGGGGCTGTGGGTCCTAAGCATCATGGCTGACTCAGTAATAGACACAGGGTGAGGCGACTCCAGTAGCTGTTTTGACTGGTCTAATCCAGCCTGAGATCATCCTTGCATGAGCCCTCTGCCAAGATTATTTTTGTTTCTTTTATGATCTTTTCATTAGTGGCTCCTACAACACTAACCACAATCCATAAATACATCATCTGTTTGAAGCCCATCTGTACATTAATTGCCCTCCTTATTCACAAAATATCCACTCTCCACCCAAGCCCCTGGCCTCAGCTCCTCATTTTCCCCCCCTCAATGCCCGCCACCCATCCCTCATCAATCCTTGGAAATGTACTAATTCTTTTGTCATATTTTCACCCACCTTTCTTTTGAGTTCAATGAAGATCCTTGTAATCGGTTCCCACTTTCCATCCTGCCCTTCCTCCACCCTCCCAGTATCTCCACTCATAACACTGGTAAACGGCCCATCCACTCTGGATTCCCCGTGTTTGAAATTCCTATCGGTACTAGAATACCTTCTCTAGTTTGGCCAGATTAGTATGGTAGAACTGGGATCATGATAGTGGGGCAAGAGAAAGCATTAAGAACTAGAGGAAAGTTGTGTTTTTCTTTGCTGTCTCATACCCCGTATTCTTTAATCTCCACTCTGAGATCCTTCTGTAAGGGGATGTCCAGTGCACTGCAAATAGGTTTTGGGTCTATACCCGGCAGTCCCCTCTCATTCTCCATGATAAGATTTTTTTGTTCTCATGATGCCTGTTGCCTTATCCCTTTAAAACTTTGTGATCACACAGGCTGGTATGCTTTCTCCATGTGGGCTCTGTTGCTTCAGAGCCAGATGGCTGTTTCTTTACCCTCAGGCCTTTAAGACCCCACACGCTATATCTTTAGGTAGCTGGACACCATCGGCTTTCTTCACCACATTTGCTTATGCAGCCGCTTTGTGGTCAGTGATTGTGTAGGGAAGGTGAGCATCTTAGAATGCCAATTTAATAGAACAGTGTTATTGCAATGAGGGAGTCCTTGAGCGGAGGCCCTATGTCCATCTGCTACCTTAATACTAAATCTATAAACATATGGACATAGATCTATTTCCCCATGCCCCTTTGTAAATATATGTACATATGTACATGCCTTTATTTAGACGTCTATAACTGGCCCTTGCTTCCCAGCTCACTCTTCTATACTCTTTGATTTTCCTCTTGTGCCCACTAACATGCTCAGTCTTCCTTTGGGTTTCAGTAATTCCTCTTGGTTACATTACCTTTGATCACGCCCTACCAGGCCTCCTACATCCCCCTCACTACCGTTTTCCATCACTTGTTGTACCCTTGTCTCTGGGTTTCTTTACACCACTTCCTTTCCCCCCACCGTGCTCACTCCCATGCCCAATGGAAAGGGCCGGTCACATGTTTACTCCTCCAGATTGTTCATCCAGCCTCTCTTAATTAGACAGACCTGTAAAGGTAATAACATGCACAAAACAAGACTGAGCTAAACCAAGCAGCAAAAAGAAAAAAAAAACAAACAAAAATGAAAACAAAACCCAACCCAAATCCAATGACACTAAAAGAAAACAACACTAACCAGAAAGAAAAGTACAAGGACTGTGTGGTGAACTTTAGGAGTGTTTTCCAGTCCAGTCTGTGGGGGCACCGAACCCTGACCACAAAGTCCACCTTTGGCATTCCCCGGGGACTTTGATGCTCCGTTTTCTTACTCTTCCGCTGCACTCTCTTAGTGTCATGCATCGAAGTGGCAGGATCAGTTCGGGCGCAGTTCCCACACTGTGTGTCCAGTGTTGTCCCCTCTAAGGCTAAGGGTCTTTGAGGGACGTTTCTCATCGTGGGGCTGCCCATGTGGTCTTCTCTGTGGATTGGCTTCTCTGATTGGGAACATCATCCTCAGTCATTTTAATGGAGGTGTTGTGAAGGGTGTGGGTTCAGCAGCCACACACTGCCTCATCTCGCCTCCTCGTTGATAGGCTGTGTACCCTTATGTGAGTTGTTTAACCTCCTACCAAGCTAGTGAGAGCACTACTTTTATTAGCTTCATTTTACCGAGGCTGTGAGAGGTCAGGGGAGCGAAGGCTTACAGATTGCCAGGCATATAATATGCTAATGATAGTCAAGATATATAACTAAGCATTTCTCTGTTCTTGGTTCTGTCAGTACCTGGTGTGGCCACAAAGGAGAAACCTGGTTTCCTGCTATTTTGAGCATCTAATGTGAATGGCAGGAGATAAGTCACATGCTAATGAACCCTTGTGGTGTAGTGGTTAAGCATCCTGGGCCCGGCTATCAAAAGATATAGTGTCCAGGGTCTTAAAGACTGGAAGATAAACAAGGGGCCATCTAGCTAAGAAACAACAAAGCCCACATGGAAGAAGCCACCAGCCTATCTCGACATGATCGCTGAAGACAAAGCGGGTGCATAAGCAAATGCGGGCATGTTTTCCTGATGTGCACTCACCCTTTACATAAAACTCTCTCTTATACATACGCGTTTCTGTGGATTTGTTTCGCTAAGGCACCCAGACTAACATAAGCAGCATGGAACGCATTTAAGAAGCCTAGATAAAGGCAGGGCAGGATATTTGGAGGGACTGGATCCAGAATTAGAGAGGAAGGGGTCCTGGAGGTGAAACGGGCTGCTAGCTCCCTGTCCCAAGGGGGACAATGAGACTGCTGGCTCCCATGAAGATTTACAGTCTTGAAAACTCCATATAGGGTCACTGTGGTTGGAATCCACTGGACGGCAGTGGCCTTTTGGGATTGAAGGTGGAAGCCACGAACGGCTTCCTGCCATTGAGCCAAAGAGCCTGCGGGGAGTGTGTGAACTTCTGGAATACAGCGAACAACCTCTGCACATCTGCTTTTCGTGCTGCCCAAGTCATGCATTGACATTTGTCCAAAAGTGAACCATCACAGCTGCTCTCTCAGGAAGCTGGGGGCTGAGCCCGCTGGTTCCACTCCGTCAGCATTTCTGGTCCGGGTACCTGCCCTCTGCCCCAGCACAGGCAATGGGCTTTTGGAAGCAGTGCTCCCTGGGTAGTGGGTGTGATTTGGCTCCTCTGGCCTAACATGATGAATGCTGAGAGGGGGTGGATACTAGGGGGTTAAGCTCCCTGACCTTTCCCTAGCCCAGGGGAAAACTTACTATTTAAAGTAAGTTTTAGACAGAATCTTTAGAAAGATAAATTGTTTACTTAATGTACACAATTACTCCCCAACACATCTGTTTTGTGTCTGCTCAACTCAACCTCATAGGCTATGGATGACCTTGAGCAAGTTTTTAAAGTCACAATGGGTTTCTACCAGGATTGAGAGTTCAGCTCTCTCAACTCTCCAACTGGTTATTAGCACCATAGTCTCATTTCTATTTATGGATTTACTTTGTTTGAGGGAAAAAAGACTCCCAATTCAACTATATTTTATTAGGAACTCCTTTGCTATGTTTTACACAAGAAAAAGGCACAAACCGCTGTTCTGGATGAAGGAGAGCATCCGCATGAGGCCCCAATGGTGTCGGAAGGACCCACAGCCACAGTTACTTAAATAAAATGACACCCATTCTGTCCTGCTGACTCTGACTCATAGTGACTCTGTGTAGGGATCCTGAAGTTGCTACCTTTACAGGAAGCAATAACCTCATCTTTCTCCTGTGGAATGACTAGTGGCTTTGAACCAGCGACCTTGCTGTTAATAGTCCAACACTATCCAGCATCACCACCTGAGCTCCTGAAAGCTTAAATGAGACATGGAAAACAAACACCT
The DNA here is from genome assembly GCF_050624435.1 of Tenrec ecaudatus. NCBI lineage: Eukaryota > Metazoa > Chordata > Mammalia > Afrosoricida > Tenrecidae > Tenrec > Tenrec ecaudatus. The sequence continues at coordinate 25,730 of NW_027459106.1, read as the reverse complement.
TTGTCACAAAACTGTCCCTGAAGACGGATCAATTCATGGAGTTGCGGGAGGGCCTGTGAGAGCATGAGCGGGACCTTCATTGGGATGTGCACACGACCGTATATCGCTGAGTCTGGCCCGGGGAGTGGACGCAAGCACACTGCCTGATGGACAAGCTTTCTACTGCCAGTCGGCAGTAGGAAAGAACTCAATGGTGGCTGAATGTGTGGCCCCTCAAAATGGATTTAGGGTCTCCACATAGACTCTCACTGTGAGCCACAGCCTATTGCTCAAAATTTAAGCTCAAATATGACTTAAATGCCTAACATTCTGTTTCCTTAAACTAGAGTACTGCCAGGATCAACTAGAGGCCTGGATGACCTATCAGGTCTGAACAACGATCTCAAATCACTTCACATGATCCATTCCACCAGTCATGTCACCAGTCACACCTCCTCACTTACCCATTCCAGAGACTGTGCCTGTATAACCTATCGACTAACACATTCCCACATGTCGTGATTATGAAACCAACCATCATGCTGGAATAAGGACCAATCACGATGTAAGGGGCAGGGTCAGTCGGAAAGCAAGATAGGGGCTGAGGGGAGCCAAGAGGGTCCGGTCACTCAATCCCTAAACCTGATCTAATGTCACTAGACTGGGGTCTTCCTCACATCTCAAGGGCACCCGATTCATGATTGAAGTGAATTGTGTTTATTCAATCTTTGTTCTGCTTGCCGTCCTGCTATGCTGCCTCCTCTTCTTGCTTTATGTGTGTGGCTCCCTCTGTTGTGGTGACAAATGGCTTGAGAGGGATTTGACATAGGGAGAAAGCCCACCCACATCAACTGTCACCAGAAGCAGACACTAAGTTCATTTCTCTCACCTCACAGAACTATGCACATCAGACACTGGTAGAGCTGCCCGGAAGGGGAACCCTTAGTGCAGTGGTTCTCACCCTGTGGGTTGCGACCCCTTTGGGAGTCATATGACCCTTTCACAGGGCTCGTCCAATTCATAACTGCAGCAAAATTACAGTGATGAAGTAGCAAGAAAATCATTTAATGGTCAGGGGGTCACCACAACAAGAGGACCTGTATTAGGAAGGTTGAGAACCACTGCCTGAGTGTGCTTAGGACTTTGCTGCCCTCAGGGTCACCAGACATTCCTGAAGGCAGAGTCACTGCAGGAAGCCCTTCTGGGAAATGCCCTGAAGCCAGGTCTCAACCAACTCCATCCACCCTCACCCTCCTAGATCCTAATCATAGGCCGCTTGGAAATGCTCTCTGCCACTTCAAAGACTGTAAGTCCATGGGAGCAGAAAGCCTCCTCTTTCTCCCTTGGAGTGGTGGCTGGTGAGTTCAAACTGCTCACCTTCTGGCTAACAAAACCCACAGACCAGCTCCCCCTGAGCTCAGTTTGGTTTGCCGCACAGCACACATTGTTGGGAACCTTCTGAAGTAGCTGTGCCATGTGCAGGTTGGGGGATTTCGCACAAGATGCAGAATTCCACCCTCTTTTGGCAAAAATAATTTTTGCAATAGCCTTGTATTCTCTTCTGGATCTGAGTAGCAGCTACTCTCATGCAGTCCTAGCATATACATGCATGCACAGTCCTCCCAACTCCCTAAGGTCTTATGCCGAGTCTGCTCCATGCTTTCCTGTGTCCTATGTGGTGCTGTAGGCACCCAAGGCATGGGCTCTGCAGCCTGGGTTCAAATCTCTCCTTTCCACTTCCTCACTGTGTGGTCATAGGCTCATGACTTTATCATCCTGTGCCACTGATTTTTCATCTGTAAAATGAGGCAAGAATAGAGTCCACACATAGGCTTCTTAAGTGAAATAATTGAATTATTATATACAAAAAGCTTAGAACATTGCTCGGCATCTTGCAAATACTGTTAGGTAGCTTAGCATAGGGACTGGGTCATCCATTACATATGCTCAGGTTCAAACTTCCGGCCAGGAAGGGGTGGTATACCTAGGTGGGTGTTACACCTGGATTGGCCCATCTGGGCCAGGTGAATTCAATCCAGCCAATGGGGTTGACCAGGACCATCAACCATGCCTCCCTATGGAGGAATTGAAAAGGCAGGATCTTGACCTCTCCGATGTCTCCCTTCACCCACTTTTCTGTTGTCCGTCCCCCAGGGAGGAGGTCACATGTAGATACTTGTAATCGGTTCCCTCTTTCCAAACCACCCTCCCGCTACCCTCCCAATATCACCACTCACAAATTATCAAGGTTTCTTGAGGGATGGGGGAGCGGGGAGGAAGGGGTAAAAATGAGGACTTGATTGATGCCAAGGGCTTATGTGGAGGCAAATGTTTTGAGAATAATGAGGGCAGTGAGTGTACAATGTGCTTTACACAATTGATGTATGTATGGATTGTGATAAGAATTGTATGAGCCCCTAATAAAACGATTTCAAAAAAAAAGAAAAGAAAGAAAAGGCAGGATCCTGGAGCCCACGTAGTGACTTTCTCTCCAGCAGCTTCTAGGCAAGCTGTGCAGGGGTGAGGGGCCCTGAGGTGCCTGTGTAAACCTGAAACTTCTTCTCTCAAAAAACTCACTTGGATCACAATCCAGGCTGCGGAGTGAATTTTTCTCTCGCGAAGCCAAGGACTGAGGTATATTTCTCCCACGAGAGATCTAACAATAGTATCTCTTATTATATCATTAGGAGCCCTGGTGGTGTAGTGGACTATGCATTAACCTGCTAATCGCAAGGTCAGGGGTTTGAACTGACTAGCCCCTCCGTGGGAGAAATATGAGGTTGTCTATTTCTGTAAGGCAATGGTTCTCAACCTTCTGAATGCCGCCACCCTTTAATACAGTTCATGTTGTGGTCACCTGCAACCATAAAATTATTTTCATTGCTACTTTATAACTGTAATTTTGCTATCGTTATGAATTGGATGACCCCTGTTAAAGGGTTATTTGATCCCCAAAGGGGTCGCGACCCACAGGTTGCGACCCCTGCTGTAAGGATTTAAAGTCTCAAAACCCCAAAGGGGCAGATCTTTGTCCTATTGGGAGTCAATAAAATGGTAGTTAGGTTTTTTTCTGCATCAGTATCAGATTCTGGTGGCAATCTCAGTCATCCTGCATTGTGGTCTGGTTTGAACTCCGGAAATGACTGCCCTGGTTTGAGGTGAGGGCCACGGTGCTTCAGTGGTAGACCTCTCATCGTCTTTCACCGGGAAGACCCGGGTTTGATTTGCAGCCAATGTGCCCCAGACTGTCAGTGAAGGTTTGTGTGTTGCTACGACACTGAGGCTTCAGTGGTGTTTCCAGACTGAAACAGAATAATGAAGAAAGACCTGATCATCCCCATCCACACATTGACCTATGGCCCACCACTGTTGGCTTCCTCTCCCAGTCCTGATGGTAGCACAGATTGGCACAGTTTGCTCCACTGCCCATGAGGTGCCCATGAGAGGCTGAGTCGACAACCACAGTCAAGATCAACAGCTTAAACTCCATTCTGGGTCTATGGAAACAAGAACAACCTTCTGAAATGAGGTCACATTGCTATTTGGGACTGGGAGGATGCCTTTGTGATATGGATTGCACTCTGGATCCCGAGGGGGACTTTTAAACACAGCCACATAGCAGCTCCGGAAATTGTCATAGTGAGAAGGCAGGTTAAAAAAAAAAGCTTTTACTGGCTTGCTCAAAGGAGGCTGCGGGTAGATTGTGGGGTGGAAAACTCCTCTGGAAATGAAAAGTTTTTTTCCTTACATATGCATCATTTCTTCTGGTCCTGAAAGAAAACACAAAGCAGACGAGAGAAGGAAACGGAGACTAGCAGTCATCTTGTTGGTATTCCCACAGCACCCCCTCCTTAAGCACTTGCTGCCATCTCATCCAACTCCACTCAGTGTATTTCCACCCGGCAATGATGCAGAAATGTCTGCGCACTCCAGTTTGATTGTAGTCGGGCAACGTTTATGGCTTTGACGTTCAACTGAGCATGGCAGGACGTCTAGAAACAATTATAAACAGCACCTGCTCTGTCTGTGCTGTGGGCAGGCAGTGACGGATTCCCAGCCTCCGGAACACTAGTGTTCCCTCCCAGCTCAGGATAATGACGGTGACACTCGGCCCCCTTGTTGTCTGGGGAGCTCAAGGAGCTCTCCTCTGAAACCTCAACTTATGGGCATTTCTTTAAGTGAAGACATCAAATTAGTGACTGGAAAGGAAGGCGTAGGAGATGATTATTGGCCACAAGACAAGCCTCAACCGCCTCCAGAGAGCATGTCTCCTAAGTGCCAAGTCGGCGGCGACAGCTCGGGGGCCCTGGGTCACTGGGTGGTGTTGAGCGGGGACTCTGGGGCCCCGGCGTGGGACGCTGGCGGGTGCAAGTTCAAGAGGGTCAGGGGATGATGCCTCCCCACGCCCCTGCCCTCCCCCAGCAAGGGCGCTCTGGGATGCTGGGTCCTTGAGGCCCCGGTTGGCGGGGCCGCCCACGGTCAAGGCTTCGGGCACACGCGCGGGTGCGCTGAGGCCTGCGCCGTGCAGGGGTCTGGGCTCAGGCAGGTGGTCGCGGCGGCTCCGCGGGCGGGCGGGCGCCCAGCAGGACGACCGACGACCCCCGGCGGGTCGCCGGCACCCAGCGCCCGGGCGTAGAGGCGGGCGGGGGGGCTGCGCTCCGTCGCCGCCAGGGCCCCCTCCCTCCGCGCCCCCCCCGCGCCAGGTGAGCCTGGACTGGGCCTCGGCGGGCCGCGGGGCTGCCCTCTCGCCGCCCTCCAGCGCCCCCTCGGGGCCAGGCCGCGCCAAGCCGGGCGGCCGCCGGCCGAGGCTGGGGGTTGGGAGGGGCGGGGGTCGCGGGCGGGTCGCTCGTTCGGCCACTGGCGGGGGGGCGGGGGCCGGCTCGGCTTGCCCTGGCGGCGGTGGTGCCGTGAGGAGGAGTCCGCGCTCCTCTGTGGCGGCGGCGGCGGCCGGCTCCAGGCCGGGTTTTGGCGCCGCCCGCCTGCTGCCTCCTGGGGGCTCCTGAACTCCAGCCCCCTCTCTATCAGCCTCTCACTCCATCTCAATATGTCTCAAGATGGCGGCCAATGTGTGATCGATGTTTCAATATTGGAAGCGCTTTGATTTACAGCAGCTGCAGGTCAGGCTTCTCCTCTCTCGGCCTCTCGCTCGGGGGTGGGGGCTGCGGGCGGTCGCGGCCTCCCCGGGGGCGCCGGGCTGCCTTGCGGCCAGGGGGCCGCGGCGGAGGGGAGGAGGTGGGTGCCGGGGAAAGCGGGGCCGACTCGGGGACAAGTCCCTCTCACTCCCCGGCCCCCATTGATAACTCGCTTGATCGGAAATTGATCCTCTTTGTTCAATTCATCGATCAGCCCAAGATGGCGCTGGGAGCCGCCGCCGCCACCGCTGCCCCTCGTGTCTGCCCCCTCCCCTTGCGCCCCCCCCCGGCCCCGAGCCGCCGCCGCGGGACCGGGGAGGGGGCGGCACCGGGCGCCCGCGGGGTGCGCAAAAAAAACAAAAAAAAAAGAACTTGAGGAAAGTTGTGTTTTTCTTTGCTGTCTCATACCCTGTATTCTTTTATCTCCTCTCTGAGATCCTTCTGTAAGGGGATGTCCAGTGCACTGCAAATAGGTTTTGGGTCTATACCCGGCCGTCCCCTCTCATTCTCCATGATAAGATTTTTTTGTTCTCATGATGCCTGTTGCCTTATCCCTTTGAAACTTTGTGATCACACAGGCTGGTATGCTTCCTCCATGTGGGCTCTGTTGCTTCTGAGCTAGATGGTTGCTTCTTTACCTTCAAGCCTTTAAGACCCCACACGCTATATCTTTTGGTAGCTGGACACCATCGGCTTTCTTCATCACATTTGCTTATGCAGCCGCTTTGTGGTCAGTGATCGTGTAGGGAAGGTGAGCATCGTTTAATGCCAATTTAATAGAACAATGTTCTTGCAATGAACGAGTCCTTGAGCGGAGGCCCTATGTCCATCTGCTACCTTAATACTAAATCTATAAACATATGGACATAGATCTATTTCCCCATGCCCCTTTGTAAATATATGTACATGCCTTTATTTAGACATCTATAACTGGCCCTTGCTTCCCAGCTCACTCTTCTATACCCTTTGATTTTCATTTTGTGCCCACTGTCATGCTCAGTCTTCCTTTGGGTTTCAGTAATTCCTCTTGGTTACATTACCCTTGATCACGCCCTACCAGGCCTCCTGCATCCCCCTCACCACCGATTTCCATCACTTTTTGTTCCCTTATCTCTGGAGTTCTTAACACCACTACCTTTCTTCCCACCTCCCTCTCTCGCATGTCCTCCAGGATGTGCTAGTTCCGTTTTTTTTTCTCCTCCAGATTGTTCGTTCAGCCTATCTTATTTAGACAGACCTGTAGAGGCAATAACATGCACAAAAACAAGAAAGAACAAAACCAAGCAGCAAAATAAACAAAACAACAAAAATCCAATTACAATAAAAGAAAACAAAGGTCAACAAGATAGAAAAGCTCATAGATAGTTTAAGGACTATGTGTTGGCCTTTAGAAGTGTTTTCTAGTCCAGTCTTTTGGGGCACCAAACCCTGACCCTAAAGTCCACCTTTAGCATTTCCTTGGGATCTTGCTGCTCCTTTTACTTGCTCTTCTGCTGTACCCCCTTAGTGTTATGCCTCGGTGTAGCGAGATCAGTTTGGGGGTAATTCCCACACTGTGTCTCCAGTGTTGTCCCCTCTAGGGCTATGGGTCTTTGAGGGACGTTGTGTCTCGTCGTGGGGCTGGCCATGTGGTCTTCTATGTGAACTGACTTCTCTGAGTGGGAACATCATCCTCAAGGTCTGGTGGGACAGGATGTGCTCCACTCTCCCCTTCTCCCCTTCATCTCTGTGTGCTCTGATCAGATAATGTCTCTGTCCAGGAGATGCAAATTCAATGCTATCCTCTGAAATAAAATCTTTGGGAGGGGTTGTGGGGAATATCTGCTCAGATCTTTGGTGTGTCCAGGAGAGAGGGACTGCTCGGCTGGGCACAGCCACGAGGGGCTCAGAACTCTGGCTCCAGAAAATGGTTGTAAGTTTGGCTTTGTTTTTAACCAGTTGTGTGCCTCTGGGTCAACACCTGTGTTTTTTTGAGTTAGTTTTCTGATGCGAAAAGTAAAGGTACTCCATTGTCCAGACTCCCATGTCACCAAGTGATCGATAGGGGCTAACCAGAGCCTGATTCAAATAGTGTGGATCTGTTAGGTGCCTTCTAGACCTGGGGTGGCGATTCTGAGCCCAGGACAACAATAATGTCCGAGAGGTGATATAGGTGGCTCCAAATTGAAACAGGAAGACCACTGTGGAGATTTTGTCCTTCCACTGATGGCCACAGGCCACCGCCTCACGTCCTGCAAAAACAGTTTCCATGGCTCAACAGCCAAGCCAGGGGCCAGTGCCATAAAAATCATATGGCTAACTGGGACAAAGGGCAGACAGATATTTTTTATCATGATGTCTTGAGAAACCCACCTAACCTCCATGCAAATCTTCTGGTGTGAGTTATTTTTGGAAGCAATCATATGCTGACAGTAATTCAAATCTTTCCTTTTGACAATTTGCCTGTACTCTTTTCTGAACCTGAGAAGGTAATCCCTGTGTCCACTAAGAAATTGACTGGCTGGCCTCCTACTTGGACAGTTAGCCTGGGATCCTGGGGACCAAGTGAAACAGAGCACTGACACCTTCATTCAGCTTCTTCAAGCATTATTGTCTCTTGCTTGGGATTTTCTAGGTGTGGATGAGGCCCGTCCTCTCTATTGGAGGGTTGTCTGCTTCTCCTGGGGTATTCAAGGCACTGATTTTTCCAATGTCCTTCTTTCCTGCAGTAGGCACATTGATCCTGCCCCATGGCTTGGCGGTGCCCACAGGTCAGTCTCTCCGTAAGTGGGCCATGCTCTCCTTTTCCTGAGTCTCTGGGGTCTCTCATGGCAATTACTAGTATTTTAACTAGTTTCTTTGTCTCTGTCGTGGTAGGATCATCTCTGTTGTTACACACCCGCTGAGCCACTTGTACCAAATCACTAAGATTTTTCCCGTCAAACCCTTCCCACTTCTTTTTCATGTCTGAGGCAGACTGAGTAATAAAGGCAATACTTATTGCCCTCCTGTTCTCGGGGCCTCCAGGCCGTTAGGGATATAAAGCCCGTAGGCTTCCATCAGTCACTCTAAAAAGGCACGCAGACATTCTCTTGTAAGAGCCTGAAAATTCTCACTGACCTTAGATAAATTCATAGGTTTTCTAGCTGTTCCACTGAGGGCCTGCAAGAGAAACTGGTGATACCTGGTTAGGCCTTCTGTGCCTTGCAAGGAGTTTGGATCTCACATTTTTCGTGCAGTGGCAAAAAGAGTTTCCCTCACATGGGGAGTGCCTGCTGTCTGACCATCATGTCCATTGACTGCTTACTGGGCCTCTCTCTGGCAGGGCTACTGTACCTGTGTTGTGAACAGCACCTGGAGAAGTTGCTGGCAATTTCTGGAGGTGGGCTAATGCATATGGAAAACCGTTTCTATCAAGGAATCAGACCTGCTTTGTCAGAAAAAGGGATTTTGTTGATTCCAATTATACAAATCACTGGAATACAAGGGGATATATACCCAAAAAGGGACTCAGGGGTCTTCCCCAGGTGTTGGGGCTGCTTGCCTTGAGTGTAGAATGGCTGCTGCCGAATCATCCTTCTTGGGGGGTGGGGCGGTCGAGATCCCATACCAGCCCTAGTGTATGTTGGGGTGTGGACTCAGAAAGGAGTTATGAGTATTTCTCTCTCTCCAGCCCCATGCACCTGACAGGGTGGCAGTGATAATGAAGGGTCGTAAGCTAGTTCTCCCACTCCCAGAGTCCTCCTGCAAAAAGGAATAAAGACGAGACGGAGGGGTATGGGGAGGGGTTGGGGAAGGGCAGCCTCCACCTTAGTGGTTTTAGGACCTTGGGTCTATTTTTTTTCTGGTCCTGCCATGTTTCCTGAAATCTTGAAACAAGAACCCTTTCTGTTGCAGGAGGAAGTAAGTCTTTTGTTTATGCTGGCTTATTAGTGGCAATGTCATTCCACGCATCAATTTTAGGGATCAGATAGGGATGTCCTGGTTCCCCATAAACATAACTATGAACTCTGAGAAATAGGGGAAGGGAAAACGAGTCTTGCATGGGCAAATCAGGAACTCCTTCTGTCCAATCACCTTTAAACAAATTGCGGAGTCTCCAGGCTTTAGGGCTGAAACTACATTCTCTTTGTGAGCGCCTAGAGCAGGGGTCCTCAAACAATAGCCTGTGAGCCACATGCGGATAGCCGAGGACCTTGATCCTGTCCGCCGAGTGTTTGTGCCCCGTTTGTTTGTGTGTTTTTTTTAAACTTCAAAATAAGGTATGTGCAGGAAGCATAGGAATTTGTTCATAGTTTTATTGAAACGATAGTTCGGCCCTCCAACTGATCAGAGGGACAGTGAACTGGTCCCTGTTTAAAGAGTTTAAGGACCCCTGGCCTAGAGAAATCAGAAATCCGTAGTTCTGGGGAGAGCACTCCTGTTAAGGAGGTTTCCTTTCTAAGCAAGCCCAGACAGTGGCAATTGGATCTCGGTGCACCTCGAAATGTTGTAGCCACTCTCCATTCCCAGAAAGAAAACTACTCCGACCGCTGGCAAGTTCAACAGAAAAAGTTTTTTTTCCTGAGCAGCCCCAGTCTAATTGACCAAAGGTTTTTATACTTTTGCAATGTGCAGGTGTGCAAGCAGGCAGAGTAGAGAAGCAGGGTGTTGCAGTTAGTCATTCTTAGTTGAACAAAGACTGCTCTGGTCGCTCTCGCGAATCTTCTGAGCATCCATATCCTTTGGGACATTCCCTTGGGCACATCTGCACAGCCTACCTCCCCTATATCAGCTAGTTCATTTACAGTTCATAGCTACTTTATTTACTTTACATGGTGCCTTCTGTCAGCTCATAATGGCTTCACTCTTGTCAAGGCTGTTTAAGCTTTTCCCAGAGATCCTATATAGCCGCCATTGTGGCCATGGGGAAACGGGGCCTGTGACCCTGGCCAAGATGGTGCCCACCAGCCCAAACATGTGGAAGGGCACTGCCTAGGGAGCTGGTTGAATAGACCTGGGAGTTAGCCCTGCCTTGTCCTGGGAGCCAAATATTTCCCTTTTCCCCTCCATTCCCTTTCTCCTGGCTTTTCAAACAAGCTGCTTTAGCCCTATAATGCCCAGCACAACATTTTTATAACATTTAATTGAAACTTATCTAGTACCAAACTTATAAATTATCAATGTGACAATTTGGTTACATTTCAAAAACATTGCACGTTTTATATATTTGAATGCCATATATACATATTGATAACTATGAAAGTAAAGAATAAAAATGTTTAAAATTATTTCCTGAATTTAAAACTTGAGGCGTTATAGTGTTAGTGTTCTACCAGTGTAGGTTTGTTCCTTGTTACAGGCTGGTTTTCCTTGGCCCAGGCTTAGGCCAATGGCATATGGAACCCTTCCTGTGTAACTGTTACCTTTAGGCTTTCAGTGTTGCTGCTTAAGGCACTTTTGGGGAAAGCTCTTACTACACAGTTCCACTGCCACGATGTTCCAGACAGAAATTCCAATTCCCTTAAGGTTCCCTGAGCTTCCAGATGCCCCTTCCCTTCAGAGATTTGAGAGTCTGCTCCCGCCAGCAGGAATCTTGGAGGGCCGTGGGGCCATTCCAAGCAGTGGTTCTCCTAGCTTGTCTAGAATAATGGTTGGACTTAAAGTCGACCTCAGTGAGTTGTCTTTGATCCCTTACTTCTTGCTGGGGCATCTTCCTGAGGCAACAGATTCAGGGCAATAAAGGGCTCGCTCTCAAGTGGGGTTTATTGACCTTGAGGCAGCAAGCTCTACATAGCCTTCTTTTGTGCTTTCTAGATGGGACTTAGCAGCTTCATACTCAGGAATTGCCCCCTTGCATGAATCCTGTCCAATTGGGATAGAGTTGACACAGAGGCTAGACAAACAAAAGCTGATACACTATGCAACTTTATTTGAGAAAGGAGAATGGTGGCCAGAGAATGGTACACTTTCCCTTCTAACCCTGATTCACCTGGAACAGTTTTGTAAAGTGATTGGAAAGTGGGCCGAAATGCCAGAAGTTACAGCATTTCTCCTTTTGAGGAGCAGTAGAGACCTTCATCCCCAGTGCACCCAGGAACCCCTAAGGCAGGCATCCTCAAACTGTGGCCCGTGGGGCACATGTGGCCTGACGACATTTATCCCACCCTCAGGGTGTTTTTGCTGCCTCTGCATGTCCTACTTAGTAGCCGATTCGTGCAATGTGCATAGGAATTTGTTCATAGTTTGGTTTTTTTTAACTATAGTCTGGTGCTCCAACGGTCTGAGGGACAGTGAACTGGCCCCCTGTGTAAACAGTTTGAGGACCCCTGCCCTAAGGGATCCTGGACTTAGGGGTTACTAATCTCCCAGCCCTGAAACATCCCTGAACATTCTACCCGTTGTAGGAGGCACCATGGGAATTTGGTCTCTGGGTAATTTACAAGTCTTTTATTCAATTTGAAGCCAAGAAAATTAAAAATGACTCAGACACTTACTTTCTTTTGATCCCTGTTGACTCCCGCTGTAGTATTCCAATATTACAATTTAACGCTATAACGCATGACCTTTTCATTCCATTCAATTAAATGTGTGTGTATAGATAGATAGATAGATAACTATGAAAGTAATTAATGAAAACAAAATTTGTTTGACCAAAGTTAATAATTGAGGGATAATAGGATTAAATAGAAGCATGGTTCTTAGCAGTGGGTCCAAACATTAGGATCATAAATGAAACAGTGATCTCAGTGCACCCAGTAGTTCCCAAACCCTGTACCCTCATAGGGGAAATTGTGGATGCTTTTACTCCCGTGCCTATACTTAGAACGAACAAACACACATGCCTGATAATCCTAAGATTTTTTTTGTTTCCTGTGACACTCACCTAATTTCAAGGGCACTGCCACCTCACAAGCCTAGCCTTGTCTCAGTTAAACTGTTCACCCTTTTGTCCGTTTGTTTGTTTTTCCAGAAGTTCTCAAGTTACCAAGCCCTCTGAACCAAGTGTGCCACCTCTAGGACCACCATCTCCTGGACCACCTCAACCTTATCCATCCTAGACCTGAATGGACAACCCCTCCCAGCAGAGTAGAAAGGGTATGGACCCAAAGCCCCACTTCACCCTTTTGCCAGCAGGAAGGACCTAAAGATGTCGTCGCCTTGTACCCCAAAGATTTGGGTCCATATCTCTTCAGGGTGTAAATTTTAGGTAGCTAGCATAGGGACTAGGTTGTCCATGATACATGCTCAGAGGGCCAAGCTAGCCACCCAGGAAAGAGTGGCACACCGAGCGTGCTCAGAGGTCCAGGTTTCCAGTCAGGAAGGCCAGGTACACCTGGGTGGGTGCTGCACCCACATTGACCCACCTAGGCCAAGTAAATTCAATTCAGCCACTGGGGTCCACCAGGGTTGCCTACCATGCCTCCCTATCTCTCCTAAAACACAATTGGATCACAAACCTGGCTTTGGCGTGAATTCTTTCTCATGCAGAGCCAAGGACCAAGGTATATCTGTCCACAGAGAGAAAAACCTAGGAAAGCTCTTTGGAGGCAGCAGCACTGCACATGAGTGGCTATTGGATACTGTTTAGATGCATGGCTTTCTATTTGGAACTTTTTTTTTGTCTCACCTGAATGGAAAGGAAGAGGTAATACTTCTGGATCACACAGTATCCATGTCCACAAATGAGCTGCTCATTCCACAGTCCTGGCAGTGCCTTTTGAAAACCCTCTGCTTTAGAATGTCACTCCTTGAAGATGGCAGTGGGAGTGGCTGGGGCCAAGTATGCTGCCTCTTACTCCCAGTTGCAGGTTTCTGGATGCTGATTGTATCTCTTACAGCATCAATTAGTGGGCTTGTTGTCTGCCTCAGGCTTTGTTCACAGAGATCCTCCAGCTAGGTGGTGGTGTGTGCGCATAAGCAGAGGCTTCCTGCCAATCCCCCATGAGTAGTAGAGCTCCCATGGTGTGGACTCCATGAAAGCCGTGCTCCAGCCAGCAGGATTACAAAGGAGGGTGGGCCCGGCAGGACAGGAGGGCCATTGCCCCTATGGAATGACCTCAGAACCCCGCCTCCCTCCCTGTCCAGCTCCTGGGACTATGGGCCCTAAGCTTCATGCCTGACTCAGGAATAGACACAGGGTGAGGCAACTCCAGGAGGTGATTTTGCTGATCTAATCCAGCCTGAGATCATCCTTGCATGTGCCCTCTGTCCAGACCTTTTTTTAAATTGTTCATGCAACACTAACCACAATGCATATATACATCGGTTGTGTAAAGCACATTTGTACATTCATTGCCCTCATTATTCTCAAAATATCCACTCTCCACCCCACCCAAGCCCCTGGCCCCAGCTCCTCATTTTTCCCCCTCCATTCGAGCTACCCTTGATAATTTACTAATTATTTTCTCATATCTTGCACTGTCTGATGTTCCTTCACCCACTTTTCTGTTGAGGTTAAATGTAGATCCCTGTATACGGTTTCCGTTTTCCAACCTACCCTCCCTCCACCCTTCCCGAGTCTGCACTCATAACACTGGTCCTCAAGGGCTCATCCACCCTGGATTCCCCATGTTTCCTGTTCCTATCTGTCCAAGTGTACATTCTCTAGTCTAGCCTGATTTGTAAATTAGAATTGGGATCATGATAGTGGGAGATAGGAAACATGTAGGAACTAGGGGAAAGCTGTGTTTCATCGTTATTATCTGGTACCTGTCTTGGTTTATCTCCTCCCTGACACCCTTCTGTTAGGGATGTCCAGAGGACTGTAAATGGGCTTTGTGTCTGTCCCCAGCACTCCCCGCTCATTCGCAATGATAAGATTTTTTTTGTTCTGATGATGCCTGCTACCAAATCTTTTCAAAACCTCATGATCACACAAGCTGGTGTGCTTCTTCCATGTGGGCTTTGTTTCTTCTGAGCTAGATGGGCGCTTGTTTTCCTTTAAGCCTTTAAGACCTCACATGCTATATATTTGATAGCTGGGCACCATTAGCTTTCTTCACCACATTTGCTTATGTACCTGCTTTGTGTTCAGTGATCGTGTAGGGAAGGTGAGCATCATAGAATGCCAATTTAATAGAACAGTATTTTTGCAACGAGGGAGTCCTTGAGCAGTGGCCCAATGTCCATCTGCTACCTTAATACAAAACCTATAAATATAGGGACATAGATCTATTTCCCCATGCTCATATATTTAAATATGTACATGCCTTTTTTTAAACCTCTATAATTGACCCTTGCTTCCTAGCTTGCTTTTCTATTCCCTTTGATTTGCCTCTTGGGCCCACTGCCATGCTCACTTTTCATTTGTGCTTCAGTAATTCAGTAATTCCTCTTGGTTCCATTGGTTCCATTTCCCTTGATCACTCCCTACCAGGCCTCCTACATCCCCCTCACCACCGATTTGCATCACCTGTTCTTCCCTTTTCTCTGGGTTTCTTAACACCACTACCTTTCCCCACACCTCCCTCTCTCCCATGTCTCCCCAGAAGTGTTGGTCCTGTTTTCTCTCCTCCAGATTGTTCGTCCAGCCTATCTTATTTAGACAGACCTGTAGATGTAATAACATACACAAAACAAGACAGAGCAAAACCAAGCACTAAAAGCAACAAAACAACCAAAATCCAATGACAATGAATGAAAACAACTCAACAAGAAAGAAGTGGCTCATCGTTAGTTCAAGGTCGGTTTGTTGGCCTTTAAGAGTGTTTTCCAGTCCAGTCTGTTGGTGTACCAAGTACTGGCCTCAAAGTCATCCTTTGGCATTCCCTGGGTACCTTGATGCTTCGTTTTCTTGCTCTTCTGCTGTACCCCCTTAGTGTTATGCCTCGGTGTGGCAGGATTAGTTCGGGCGCATTTCCCACACTGTGTCTTCAGTGTTGTCCCCTCTAAGGCTATGGGTCTTTGAGGGGTGTCTTGTCTCATCGTGGGGCTGGCCATGTGGTCTTCTATGTGGACTGGATTCTCTGAGTGGGAACATCATCCTCAAGTCCTGGTGTGCCAGGATGTGCTCCACATTCCCCTCCTCCCCCTTCATCTGCTCCATGTGCTCCGATCAGATATGTCCCTCTCTCAGAGCTGCAGATTCACTGCCACCTTCTGAAATAAAATATTTGGCATGGGAAGGTGAGTTGGGTGGGAGGATCTGCTCAGATCATTTGATGGTTCAGGATAGATTGACTGTTTGGCTGGGGACAGGTATGTGGGGCTTAGGGCTCTGGCTCCCAACACTGGTTGTGAATATGTCTTTGTTGTTAACCAGTTGTGTGCCTGTGGGTCAACACCTGTGTCTTTTTGAGTGAGTTTTCTCATCTGCAGAGTAAAGGTAATCCATTATCCAGACTCCCATGTCACCAATTGATTGAGAGGCACTAACCAGAGCCTGATTGAAATAGTGTGTACCTGTCAGGCGTGTTCTAAAAACACCTTAAAAGTCGTAAAAACACTATAAATGCCTTAAAAACCCTAAAACGTCTAAAATATTTCTAAAATGCTAAGACCACCCCTAAAGACCCTCTAAAACATCTTAAGACCATTAAATACATGGTAAAAGGCTTTCTAAAACACCCTAATGCGCCATAAGTCTTAAAAAAAAACTCCTTACGTCCCGAAAACATAATAAATGCCCTAATATTATGCAAATGCCTTAAAACGCAAAATAAAGAACACGTGAAGCCCTAAAAACACGCTAAAAGTCTTTTAAAACCCCAAGAACATCCCTACAAAGCAACCCGAAGCACTATAAAACCCTGTAAAAGTCCAACAGCCTAATAGACATGAATTCACCATGAAAGCAAAAAATAATCCAACAAAACCCTAAAGCCCTGAAAACCAAAACCTAATCCCCCCAAACACTCTAATGCCTTAAGCACCCTAAAATTTTAACAAAACACTAAAAGCCATAAAAACACATATAAGCCTAATAAACACCCTTAAACACTAAAATCACCCTAAAAGCCTTAAAATGTCTGAAAAGCCATAATATTCCCTAAAATTCAAATAACACTCTGAAGCCACAAATAACACACTAAATACCTCCCAAAACATGTGGAACTTCCAAATCATATCCCTAGAAGATTCCCAAACCATGAACTTCCAAAACCACATAAATGCCCTGAAGACAACATGAAAGCCCCAACAAAACATAAAATGCTGGGGAAAAACACATAAAATATTTTAAAATACCCTAAAATCTCTAAGAAACCCTGTAAGATCACTAAAAACACCCCTACCTGCTAAAAAATACCCATACACTCCAAAAAATCACCCCTAAATCCCTTAAAAACTCCCTTAAACCTTATAAAACACCCTTAAAGCCCAAACCACCCTAATGCGCAAAAAAATTAAATGACCCCAAATGACCTTAAAGCCCTAAAAATCACATGCCACAAAAAAATCCTAAATGACCCCAAAATTCCAACTCAAAGCCAGCCTACAAGTCTTTTATGAGAACAGTTTTATCTTTCTACCAAGGAGAAGTTTGTAGGTTCAACCCCTGACCTATGCCCTTACCATATGAAGTTAGTAATCAGTGGTTTTGCAATTCTTTGAAGAAAGATGAGGGTAATTTTATCAGGAGTGAATTAAACTTGTCTAGTGCCTTGAGTAGAACTGATAACTGTACTACATTGAGTCGTCTGGTCAAGGAGCATGGGATATTATCCCATTTGCTGAGGTCACACTTGATTTCTTGTAATTTCTGTAGTTTTCCTCATATAAATCTGTTGTTTTTTTATTCAAGTATAGATATAGATATTTTCATTTACGCTTGGCTATTGTAAATGGTACTACCTGAAAATGTGTATTTCATTAATTATTATTTCTTGATCTATTTCTTCATCCTTCGAAATATTATCAGTTTGTTGTGGTAGATAAACATTAGGACTTTGCATAACTTAGAAATATTACATTTCACAGAAAAATCATATTAATTATGTCGACAGAGCTATAAAAGGAATGTTGCCCTGAATATCTTCAGATATGACAGCTGTTTCATTGAGAAATTAAGCCAGACAGACACAATGTGATGTACATTTTGTTATTTTCATGTGGGTTCCTTCACTCTTCCAAAAAAATTAGGTTCATGAGCCCCTTGGGGAATGAGTTTGAGTTCAGATCAGATGTCTATTTATATATTTGAGTCCTGAAGCCCATTTGATGGACTGTTCTGTTGCTTCCAAAGTAGTCAGTCACTTCCCCACCAATTAGAGAATTTGTCCGAAGCAAAAGTAAAAGTGTGGCGTACGACATTTGACTGCACACCATCTAGAATCACACTCTCATTTGGTGTTGGCAGTTTTACTTGTATTTCAATTGTAAACTACACTTCAGAGTTCAGGCTAGTGAAAACGTTTCAGTGGAAAAAATTTGCACACAACTACGTGCAGTTTGTGATTCTGTTGTTCCCAAGCAAGGCTATGAGGACAAAGATGCACAAGCATGGGGGGCACTGCAGACAATGTGTGAAAGTTTCCAGGAGCTCAGGGGTGGACAGCGGCTGCTAATTCTCCCATGCTGGCAGTGAGCTATGTGGGAGGGCTTTGTGTGAGGTCCCTGTGGGGTCTCTGAGAAGTCTCCATAAAGGATGCTGAGAACTTCATATGAAGTCTCTGTGCGAGGCCTCTGAGTCTCTCTGGAAGTCTCCAAGGAAGTATGTGTGTGAGGTTTCTCTCTCGGGTATGTGTGAGTGTCCTTGTGAGATGTCTGCTGAATTGTGGGGGGTGGGGGGCAGTTGTTTCGCTGAGGTCTCTGCAGGTCTGAGTGGGCTTCCCTTTGTTTGACCTCACAGCACCATATAAGAGGACCTGGTGGCAGGGGAAAGGGAAGGGGCTTGGTCCATGCACCCCTTGCTGTTCTTTCAGGGTCTTCTCTCCATCTCCGTGCACTTACCTAGCACGAACGGTAGGGTTCAGCAGCGGGGAGTCCGGTGTCCAGCTCTTCACTCTCTCTAGGAACACACCCAAGCTACCTGCTACCCAAGAGGCCCCAGATCCAGGCTCTGCAGATCCAGAATCTGATTTTTTACTGCCACAGTCACTCCAGAGGCTGCCTTGGCACAATCAGGACTCCAGAAACAACATCATGCTGCTGTACCAGCAGTCTCTGGGGCCTATGTCCACTTCCCTCCTCCACCACTGGTGTCAGTCCCCACCCACCCCACACACACACTTGGTGTCCTGACTGAGGCATGGAGGTCAAGGCTCAGTGGATGTCTTCCTCGCCATCCTTTACTGTTTAGTTCAGTAAACAGTAAACCCTGGCCCACCAGGGGTGTTCTTTTAAGCACATGAGAATTTACTCTAGCGGATCAACTAATCATATTTTGGGGGGCCCTCCTGCCTTCTTCTATAATCTGGTGCCCAGGAAATAAAACCCTGTGTTAGAAGCACAGAGGAAACACTGACCACTATTGAACTGGTTTCCCTTATCAAGACAGGTGATGTCTAATCTCCGTGCACATCCTGATTTCCCAGGAGTCTCTAGGGGAAGGGAAGGCTGCTCCCAGTTGTGACTTTCTTTGCAGCACTCAGTCCTTAGAAGCCACTCTCTCCGGAGAACATTCCTAGAGCACGTGCACGCGTGTGTGTGTGTGTGTGTGTGTGCGTGTGTGTGAAGATCACCAGCCTGGGGTCATGTTTCCTGAGAACATTCCTAGAGTGTGCGCGTGAGTGTGTGTGTGAAAACCACCAGCCTGGGATCATGTTTCCTGAGAACATTCCTAGAGCGTGTGTGTGTGTGTGTGCGTGTGTGTGTGTGTGTGTGTGTGTGTGTGTGTGTGTGAAGACCACCAGCCTGGGGTCATGTTTGCTGAGAACATTCCTAGAGCATGTATGTGTGTGTGTGCGCACGCGTGTGTGTGCATGTGAAGACCACCAGCCTGGGGTCATGTTTCGTGAGAACATTCCTAGAGCGCGGACGCGTGTGTGTATGCATGTGTGAAGCCCAAAAGCCTGGGGTCATGTTTCCTGAGTCCTGGCACCCTGTTATTGACTCATCCCCACTCTACCCCACCCTGGCTATCAACTCATCCTTCCCCCAGTCAGGAGATGGAAATCAAGTAAAATAACAGTTTGTCGCCCCACTAAAGATAGTATTGAGAAAGTAACCTTCCCTGCTTGAAAGCTGTGCCTTTGCTATCCAACCCAGTGCTCTCTGTAGGAGATAAAGTTCTGCTGTGGGGGCAGCTAGCTAAAGCTGGGGTGAAGCACCTGGCCGATTCCCCTTTGTAAGCCTGTGTTAGCTCCGCTTGTGTCTTGCGTCATTTCTGGGGATCCTCATGCTCTTTGGCCCCCTTTGCTACGTCCAACGCTTCATATTCTTCTTCACTGTATCCTTCCCTACCCTGTGTCCATGGTGCCTAACCATTAGTGGTTATTACACAGACGCTCATCCTGTACCACTCAGCCTAAGCTGTTGCTCCTTCTCCGGGTTTATATACAGAGGAAGGCATGTGAGCTGTGAACCGGATTTTCCCTTGGTGCAGTGGGTGAGCAGAGTCCCCCGCTGGCAGCCTCCCTAGCAGTTCCCACCCACATGTGTCAGACCTGGGACTTCCATCCTGGAGGTTACCCTAGGCTGGGAGAGAGGCAAAGGTAGCAAAATATGTCATTTCACATTTTGTGACAGGTGTATTGAGGCGGAACCTCCATGCCAAACTTGGCAGCCTTCATCAAATGCACATGTGGGACTTAGACAGGCCGCCACATGTCTCATGCCTGCTTGGTACCATGAGACGCTATTTTGGTCTAAACCTCTTCTGGACCCTCGATGGAATTTCTTGGCTGGATTGCGCCTCTCAAAACCTATCAACTGCAGCCACATAACGTTGAAGACAAAGTAATGGCACCAGGGAACATTCTTCACTGTGTTGGGACCTTCTGAGGTTTTCACAGTAGGGGTGTTACCATAAATCATAAGAGGTGCAAAATGAAGAACTTGGGATGGAAGTGGGTGGGAAACACTGCTGAAAACCTCCTCCAGAGCCCTGCCCTTTGAGAAGTCAGAGCTAGCACTCAGAGAAGGAGACGCAGTATCTAACATAGTTAAAGGTATATTATGCCAACCTCGTCAATGAACTCATGTGGGGTTAATTGAAGGGCAGGGAGATCAATGGCTCTGTGAGCCTAGCCTTTCTGGTCTCTTGCTCTCTGATAGTGCCACCAGGGTGGATATGCATTTGTTAGGTCCCTAAAGCAGCTGGAAAGACTCATTTCCTGGGAGATCCCTGAGGAGAAGCCGCATGGACCTACCCTGTTGCAGCCCTGGTTTCTGCAGCAGCCTCATGGAGAACCTGCCAGCGCACGGACTACAATTTCCTCCTGCAGTCATTGTCTCCCCGTGTGTTTTTGGATTGTGAGGAGGACTTTGTAGATTGGTGTCAGACACATGGGATACTATTGGACTGGTGGTCTTAGATTGAACTGGGTTGGGATGCTTTTCAATGTTCACTTAACCTTTATATAAAACTCATAAAATATGAGTGTATGAATTTTGTTTCTCTAGTCTACACAGACTAACACACATGACACCCCCTCTAGATCCCGCCATGCAGCACAGAAGTCACACTTTAATGTAGGAGGGGGAAAATCTCTATTATGGAACAATGAATATCATGGCTGAGAGAAGCCATTAGCCTGTGCAGAACAGGCTAAAGTGGCTGGCATGGATACTTTCCTACTAATCAGAGCAGAAGAAGCGTCTTCTAATTTGCCAGATAAGACATATTCTCGAAGACAGTGACGTGGGCAGTGGTAAGGGTAACTGGAGTAAGCCCACCTCCTCCGCCTCTGCTGCTGCAAGCTGACTGGGCACACAAACACCCTGGGGGGCAATGCCTGAGTGTGGCTTCTGATATTGAATCCCCTGAACGGACAGAAATTTGTGAATACATCCCTGATACAGGTGCTCGTGGTGGGAAGGCTCTGGCAGTCAGGTATCGCCTGGTGGAGGCAGGGTCTCACACTTGCCACTCTCCTGTGTTCTACAAAGAAAGGAGCCCTGCAGCTGGAGGAACATCCATTAACTGAGGCCTGCGCTTCTTTTCGTGGACATAACGTTGACGCAAGATACTCCTGATGACAGCCTGGTGTCCCCTCTAGGACTTGGCCAACATCTGTCGTGAGCACCTGAGCCTCCGTGACCTTGTTAGGAGACACTGGTTGTCTTTGAAGGGGCCCAAGGCTGTGACCACAGGGTAATACGGGCTTTCCTTTTTGCAAAGGATCACCATGTCCTGTAGATTTTTTGCTGGAGCAAATCCACTGGACAAAGTGCTTCCTCCATTTTTTGCTGTGGCCCTCAGCAGGAAGCTGTCCCTTCTCTGGTGGGAGCTGTGAGGACTTGATCTCAAGGCACTCAGCCAATGCCTTGTCTTGCACAGGCTGGCTTAACCCACAGACTTGGGAGATGCCTCTTCCCGCTAATCCTTTTCCATGCTCTTCTGGATTGGGCCATTTATGAGTCTCCCTCTTGTCAGTGGGAACAGCATCCTTCCTTCTCCTTGTCGAGGGGTCCTGAAGGTTGGGGCTTTTGAGCTTCTGCTGCCCCATGTAACTTGCTCTAGCCACCACGAAGCCACTTGGCCCTTGACATATTGGCTTATCCCCAGTGAACAAATGCTGGGGGCGGCAATGGACCACCTGAGAAGGCAAAACATTGGTGGCAGTGAGCACATCAGTGGTGCAGTCCTGAAGGAGCCCGTCAACAGGACAGCATGGAGAACCATCCTCTGCCTCTACCTCCACCTGGAGCTTAATCTCACTGCACACTCGTGCTGTAAGGCTTGGCTTTTCAGGAACTGGAGCACACTTTCCAGGTAGCAGGAAACTTTTACTACATCCTAGAGCCTCGAAGCACCCCCGGTCCACATCATTGGTTTGAGATTTTGCCAGCACACTGGTTTTGAAAGTGTCTCTATCGTCTAGCCCTATTGAAGAGGACTTCTTGACCACCACCAACCCTGTCTCTTTGGCTCTTGAAGATGGACATTCAGAGTTCACTTCCAATCTGGGGCCTCCTGGGGCACAACTAGCACCCTCTTTCCTTGACCCCTTGCTGGTCAGTACTGGATTTGAGGTTTGCTCTAGGCTCTCTCTCTGGACACTTTCATTCTGGAAGGTTCTGCCAAGGATACTGGGCATGAAGGCTGGAAACGGCTGCCTGAGGGCCAATGAGCATCCACTGTCATTATCAAGTGGGGGGTAGGCTGGGGTTCCCTGAACAGGCTCCTCTGTAGGGGAGCAATCAGCAAAAGGACTCTCCAGGGTAGGGCTTGATTTCTTTGTCGTCACTCTCTCTCCCCAGTCTGCCTGACAGGGTTCTCCCAGGACCTTGGCAGCCTCAGTTACTAGGTTAGTTCAATACTTAGGGGTGGCTAAGCAGGTGGACTTTGGAAAGGACATTGCGTTGTCTTTTCTTGTCCTACAGAGGTTTGTGGGCTCAAGGACTTTGAGGGGCATGCACCACCTCTGCCTCATTTGGAGCCTTACGATATGCGAGTCCAGCACCTGTTGAGTGCCCGGGCTGAGAAAGGAAAGGCTCTGCGTTGTGTTCAGATCTTCCAGCTCTCCCCAGGAGGCCACATTGACAACATGTGGGTGGGTCAGGGAAATAGACAAAGCGTGCGTGGTCGCAAGACATGAACGGTAAACAATGCCAGGGATCTGATCCTTTCTAATCTGCTCCACCTTCCTGCACATGTGGACATTCAGGGTGTTTTCCAGTAGGATTTTATTTGGACCCCTTAGGGTGTAAGTTCCTGCGTTAATCCCCTTGTGTATCCTCAAATCACTTAACTCCTTTGAGTCGGCTCCCGGAGTTCCTTTTGGGCAGTAGTTTCCTGATCCCCAGAGAGATAGATTACATTTGGATATTTTCCTCAAGTAATTCCCTTGTCCATTGACCGAGTTGTTCCTCAGCTGGACACCGGCTCTGCAGCACGCAAGCGACGGTCCAGGGTGTGTGCATCTTCCTGGGGACACCGTCTTCATTACATTCTTCCCCTGCTTGTCTCCAGGTGTTGAGCAGGAGCATTCGGGCTGCTTCATATCCAGACAAGTCCCTGGCCATTTTTCCTGAGGCTGCTTTAGTGTCAGAGACTCAAGAGTCCCATTGCCGAGGGGCCCCTGCAATTGAGGGAAGTTCTCTTGGCGGTGGAGCTCCGATTGCTTCAAGCAGCCAGGAAGCTTGGTGTCTGTCTTTGGGGTCTGGACCTTCTGATTGTCCTGGGGATGAGTGGGTTTGCGAAGACAAAAAGCTTCCTGGGGTGGTGGTATCATAAAGGGTAAAGAACTCTCACTTTCCTGTTGTTTCTTTAAAAAATGGCTTTCCAGCTGTTGAAGTGAATTTGGAATGCGTGATTGGGACTTAGTGTGGACGGTAAGACAGGATTCATCACAGGGACTCTTGTGAGGAGGAGGAAAAGGTACTGCGAGTGGGCCACGGGGCTGTGGACTGGGCGGAGTCAGGACTGTAGCAGGCGGTGGGGCCTGGGCTTGGCATGCAGTTGGAAGTAAAAGTTGGAATCGGCCTTCAGTGTAGGGCAAGGAGTGACGTTGCAACAAGAGTGGGTACTCTTTAGCTTGCATTTGAGCTGGTAAGGCATTAGGAATTTCATTAAATAAGACAGTGGGAAACTCTAGGGTGGATCCAGAGACCCTGAGAGCAGCTGCCAGAGACTCGCTGTGCAGAAAAGGTAGACCCCAGAAAAACTCACTGAATTTTTGTGGAAAATGCTTCTGAGCGCTGGGTATCTGCTCTGCTTTGATGCTGGCATTCCAGAAGGGCTGGGGAGGTGCAGTGATCTGCTCCCCATCGAGTGCCTTCAACATATTTAAGGCCTGCAGATGGTATTCTGATACACCCTTTCCTTTTTCTTCCCAAATATTCCATTTCTCTGCCTTTGTGATTTCTATTTCCAGCAGCTTGTGGACATTGGGGTTGAGCAAGGTGGGCCTCCCTACTTCCCCCTGCCTCTTTGTGGGTCCTTCCCGAAAGGTGTCTTCTTGGGGGTGCCAGGTAGAGTGCTCTTTCAGAGACCCAAAGTATTCCAAGGAGGGAAGCTGTAAGTTCTTGGCAGCTGCCCAACACTGGGGTGGGGAGGCCGTAGGGAGGCCTTTGGGATCCTGACTTGTGATGGCTGCCATGGCAGGTGTGGAGCAGCGGTTGTGTGGAGATGGGCTCTGCCTGGGCCTTGCCAACAAGTCATTCTGAGAATGAGTCCCTGTGGGGTGCGGGGCTGGTGAGTCCCAGAGAGTGCTTGGAGGCTGCAGGTAGGCCTTTGAATCCGGGGGTTTGGCACTGGGTGAGGGAAGAGCCAGTGGTGTGGGTGAAAGACTGTCAGGTTCATGGGAATGTGCGCAGTCTGGTGATTGACTCAAGGCGGGTAAGACATGAGAAGTTGAGATGCACATCTGGGCCCGTGGAAGGGTGGAGTTCTGAGACCTAGGTGTCCGGAATGGATGAGCCGCAGAACCGTGTGGGGCGCGCGTACCGACGTGGACTTCAGCCGTACCTCTATTTCGCCAGCTACCAGAGAGGGCTTGAGCTTTCTGTTGACCAAAGCTGCCAGTGTCAAGTGGGTTTCCCAAGTGGCTGCAGGAGACAGAAGGACCAGATTACAGCCAGGACTGAAGGGGCAAGAGACCTAGCAGGCTAGCAAGGGTCGGTGCAAGCTCAGCCCCTCCCCAAGCCTTGATGGCCTGCTCTTCCTGCCCCACCCCACTGCCCGGGACTCCTGTCATTCTCTGCCCATCCCTGAAAGTGTCCCCCAAACCAGCGCATCCCAGCTGCTCTGTAGCCCGAGGCCACACAGGCACCCTGGTTGGAAGATGCACCCCGCGGTGAAGCAGGAAGGTTACTTACTTCTGCCTAAGACACAAACGCAGGTTCTGAGCGCCATATAGTTCTTGCAGGAAGCTTCGGAAAACTGGAAATCAAGAGAACCGTTATGGTGCAGCCCTCCCAGAGGACCGAAAGGAATGTCACACGGGCTGTGCACTTAGGACGTTGGACTCTCCAGAGCTCAAGGTCAAATGATAGCTTACTCCCACGGGCAGGAGGTGCTTTGGCATTTCAAGGAGCATCGGTTTCCAATATTGTCTGTGGGGTCTCAGTGAGCAATCTGAACCTTGGCAAAGTTACACAGCTTATCGCAGTTACCCCTCAATGTTCCACCTCCAAATCCACCAGAATCTGCTCCTGACACCCCCACTGCTCCCTACTGGGTCCTACCTTGGCCAGCCTTCATCCCATCCTAGGCCCCTCCTGTACATCTGGGAAATATCTGGGTTCTGTTTCCATCCACAGTATCCTTTTGTTCAGGATTATTACCTGAGAGAGACAGGCTGTTGCCACTGGCATCCTGCAGAGGAGGGGACAGGAGAGCTTACAGAGCTTGGTTGAATGGGCAGAACCTTACCTTTCAGAGCGTCACCTTTGTCCCTTGACCTGCTGCTTCTCCTTGTCTCCACCTGTGGCTGGGGCACAAGAGAGGAAGTCAGGCTGGAATCCAATCCTGCGTCTGTTCTTTGTGACAAACTGCAGGCATTTACTGGTGATTAGAAGAATGACAATCTCCATGGAATGACTAAAGCCCAGAAACCAGCTTCTGTGTGAGACCTAGAGTGCATTTCTTCCGTCAGCCTTCCTCTGCTCACGGAG